>NC_030432.2:25443394-25450894 GCF_001660625.3 Ictalurus punctatus
GTCTACACTCGCAAATGGTTTCCACCAATCAGAAGAGGTTTCAGGTTTTGTCAGATGAAGCCCTTTTCTGATTAATCACTAGATTAGAAATCCGAGAGATCTGAATGCAGTTTCTATCTGATTGATGTCGATGGAGGTGCAATGTCCATTTAACAATCTGTTAAACCGAAGGATAATAGTCGCATAATATATACAACTACTGTTTAGTTTAGTTTTTGTTGTCCCACTTTCACGCACGAATGCAGACGTTGAAATTGACATCATTCCGAGTTCTGACTTCCTGCTTCCGAGGTAAATCGAATGCAGCGTCATCCGATTGTTAAGTCTGACGTAAAGCCATTTCCGGGTCCAAACCTTCCTTCAGATCCCAAAATCGAACAGCAAAAGTTGACATTTAGAGATGATCTGCCATGATCTGGATCAACGTACAGGACTGCTATAACGCTGGATGTAAACAAAGATGCAAAACAAAATTTGGACCGGCCAGGATTGGAGGGTTCGTGAAATTAGGCTAGTTGGCATATAATGATCTGCCACGCCTTGGCTAGCTACACACGCACCTACATCGTCGGGCTAATATCTTGTATAATATCTTTTAGATATGTTATGGTGAGAGTTAGATTGTTTTCAGTATAGGTGCATGTTGAGGGCCAGTCAGTGAGGTACAGCTATCATATGCCATCGTATCATCTGGCAGCTTTACAGGGACCCACACCGGCTTGGAGTACGTGTGGAAGACGGTGAAGACGGATGTAATTGCAGCCAAAGAGCGTCTCAGATGACGCATTTGCAGCTGATGCTAATGTTGTTGCGCTTTGCGATTTGAATGGTGTGCTTAACATCATGTTTTTTAAAGCCACTGTGTTATGTGAAGATGAATCGTGTTGATCAAACGCTGCTAAAATACACCGGCGGTGCGCTGTGCTGTGGTACTGCCGAAACATCGTGACACTTTAAGAAGCTGTACGGTTATTTGGACTCGGATCTATTCAAACAACAAGGAACGCAGCACTGTGGCGTGTTGAAAATACGAGAGGAAACGGTATTATCGGAAGCTCGTTATGTCACGACTTAACGAGCGGATAGGTTGGCTTGAAAGCTTTTGGGGGCGGGGCCTGTATGTTCGAGGCAGCGTGAGAGAAAACCGAGACGTAGTCCGCGTTGTGAACTTTTGACGTTGACAGTTTTACGTATTAACGGTCGATCATGAGAGAACCACCTTACGCTGTAGTGCAGCAGGATTGGGACACACTGCTGTAAAAAATGAATTGTGGGAAATAAAGTACACTCAGTAAAGTGTGTGTGTGTGTGTGTGTTTACGGTCAGTGTGTGTGATCCACGTTCCTCACAGACCAAAGTCCATCTGTCTGTCAGAATAAACCACACTCAGAACAAAGGTTCTACAACAAAGTGTTTCCCTATTACAAAGGATTCGAAATATAACCCTTCTTGGAAGTATACTTAATTATCCTAGGAACCCTTGAGGAACCTCTTTTTTTTCTTTCTAAGAACGTATGTATTAACGTTTGCATTTTCACTGGAATTTAATTCGTGAATAAATTCTATATTCTAATTTTTATCTAACTTTAATTGGTAGAGTTCAGTATTTGATGATGGTCGCGATTAAGTTTGACGTTTTTTGGATCGATGTTTGTTTGTTTTTGCGCGGCTCTCGAGACTGTATCCTGATGTGACTTGTGAACAAAAAGGTAGCGCCGAATGTTATTACTTCCATATCCTTACCACGAAAAATGCCATGAAATATCGCGATGTAGTTTTAAGGCCATATCGCCCATCCCTGAGTGCAAATGACTACTTACTGTTTTCTTCTTCACACCTAGAACCTGTCAGGACAAAATGGGGGTTCTTTAATGGTTTATTGGGTAATTAAGGGTTCTTAACTGCTGAAAATGGCTCTGTGGAGCCCTTTCTGATCAGGAAATGCTCAGTTCTCAGGGTGCTGTGTAGAACCCTTACAGGTTGTCCCAAGGGACAAACAGCAAAAAAAAAAAAAAGGTGTAGGTGTGTTAGACTGGAGGAATTACAGTAAGTGATTTGTTTGTTCTTCATAGGACGAGGCTTTGCCCTGCAGATAGATTTCAGTATGTTATAATTCACACAGGTGTGTTCCACTCTGAGTAACCAGAGTCACCTGTTTCTAATACAAACACATGCGTCATGGAATTACCCGTCTAATGAAGAAGTGCTGTCATCCCAGCAGGCAGAGCGAGAGAGAAAGAAACAGAAAGAAAGCAGAGCTTTATAAAACTCATTCAGGAGCATGTTGGTGGACAGGTCGTAACCGTATAACCGACACAACCCGTACTGATCTGATCTTCAACTGCAGAAATGTTTGGATGTAAAATCCGGTGAGCACTGGAGGCGTGTGAATGTGGAGAACAGGTCAGGGTAACGTTAGCTAGCTAGTTAGTTAATTTTTTGTTTTTCAAGCAATGATAAGAAATCAGTGACGTAGTGGTGTTGTGTGTCGCTGCTTATAAAACTTGATCCTCCATCTTTTTTTCCCACCACGAACACCACAGTACCGCCGCCTTGTCTCCTATTGGCTCACAATTCACAGGTCAAAGTTCAGCTAGATAAGGTCTGCACGAAACGGACGTAACAGCTGGCAGAAGCACATGCACATCTTTCACGTCTGACGTCCTTTCAGAGCCAAGTGGAAGGATTTAGACAGATGAAGGGGCAGAGATCAAGCGGATGATTCGGGCAGCTTCAAACTATTCATTAATAACCAGACCCTACATACCAGTGCTCTCCTCCACTAACGTAGACAGGAAGTCACTGACAGGAAGTAACAGCTGATATCCCTGATGTCCCATAACAGAGAAAACACACACACACACACACACACACTTACTTAACTGGCTCTAAGCTCTAAAGTCAGGACCTCAACATGTGTTGGAAATATTTATATATTTTATTTTTAAAGCATTTGATGTTTTTTGCATTAGTTGTTATGTTTCTTAAATAATTTTATTAGCAGTAATTCTAGAATATCGTCACTGAAATATAATCCTGTTGGAAATGCTTCATCTTGGCTTTCACTGTTTGTCTAAAATGTAGAAATATCAGACGAAGAAAAACCTGATTTTATTATGAAATGTATATTGTAATGTAAAAGTTACGATTTCTCCTTTGTTCTGTTTATCGGGGGAATTTGATCTAAATGACTATTTGTTGTCCCTTAAAAAAACATATATTTTTAAATAATACTTTGTATTTGGGCCGTTGCACTAGAACAGACTGTGTAGAAATAGTAATGGGTAAAAGATGTGAACAGAGCGAGATAACACATTATGAGATGTAACCATAGCAAGAGTCTTTATCTTCCTCAGATAAACCGGCTTCATACTCCTTGTTCTATGTGTTTATATTTCTTTATCTTTATTTGCCTGTCTGACGCCGGAGTGTGTCGTGACCCTCAGATTCCTGCACGGGTTTCTGTATGTTTTGGCTTCTTCTTTAGGACAGAAAGTGCTAAAGACTGGCACTGACCCTGAGTCACACGGCTGCAGCGTCACTTTATATAAAGTTAGTTTTACGTTGAGAGATATAGTGTATATATATTTTCTCGGTTGAACAGGTCACGCTCCTGAACTGACTCGCACGAGCGAAATGATGACGGATAGAGGAGAAACACTCAGGAAGAGAGAAGAAAAAGAAACGGAACAGAATGTTTAAAGGGTAAGGATAATATTTTTTTCTGGGTTGTAATTCATGTCGTGTTCCGTTAACGTTGCTAAGCCGTGAAACAGGATTATGTTAAATAAGATAAATGAACTCTACAGTGCTGCTTGACCTTACCTTCACACGTGCTAACTCGATGTTGATTATAGTTTGTCACTTGTTTTTTCTGTTTGAGTTCAGATGAGAAACCGTAGTAGCTACTGTATATATCGTCTCTAACGCTAACCAGTTAAACACAAACACTGATTAATATCTTATTTAAATTAATTTACATCGCGTGCTGTGCTGGCTTTGTTCTAAATTAGCAAGGCACTGCTAACTGTACTAGCGTCGTACACTCACCAGAGACACCGAAGATTGAGAAATAATTTTGATGTTCTGTCATTTTTACTCTTTACGCTCTCTGTAAAAGACTTAATGGTTAGCATGCTAAAACATTAGCTTCATTTATTAGCTAGTTTATAGGCTACTCTGTGTTCATGCTTTGCAGTTGCCTAGCAACCGTGTTCTCACAGCTCTGACCACTTGGGTTGGGTTCATGCTAGCTGTAATTTGAGTGAAAGTTTAGCCGAACTGAGTATTTTCTTTGTAATTCACCAACACGTCTGAGGTAAATGATGAAGATCTTGATAGCTCAGTTCCATTTGTGCCGTCACTAGACAGAGTGCTATTAACTAGTGCGCGCTACTTGAAACTTTCTCAATTCAGACAGACTGATGAAAGAGTACGTCAGAGTCTCAGTGCTTCATTATGTGTCTGTTTCTGAGATAATAACAGTGAATAAAATTGTCTTAATAACAGCTGTGAGGACAGAAAACCCAGACTGTTACCGAGACGGTGTCTGTCTCACTCGGTGCCAGTTTCGCCCCCATAATTATAACGGACATTTTATTTTTATTGCTGACTTCATTTTTTTTTTCTAAAAGCCTAGCGAAAGTCTTAGCAACCTTTTGAGCAGACAACAGCAACTTTCCTATTTATTATTGTTCCTGATGACCAATCACTGATCACCATTGTTCTCACGGCCAATCACTGGTCACCAACAGTGGGCATTTGGGCAGTGTTGGTTCACTGGTTAAAGGCTCTGGGTTACTGAAGGTCGGGGGTTCAAGCCCCAGCACCACTGTTGGGATTGTGCACAAGGCCCTTAACCCTCTCTGCTCCGTATCATGGCTGATCCTGGGATCTGACCCCAACTTTCTAAGAAGCTGGGATATGTGAAGAAATAATCGTTACTCTACTGTAATGTATATGTAACGAATAAAGGCTTTCTTCTTCTTTTTAAATCAATCACTGATCACGATTCTTTAAAATGACCAATCGCTGATCGCCATTGTTCAAAATTTCCCCTGAAAAGAGTTCGCAACGCTGCATGTCCTATTCACCAGTTTTAAATAATACACCAACCGGCAGTTCATTTATGTTAGTAGTGCGTTTATAGTTTATAATTCTAATTGTTAGTTTGCTGAATGTGTGAATCGTGTAGATTAATTATTAACTGCACAGTTATTCTCCATTTAAATCACTAAATCTTGATCAGTAACGGTAAACCTGACACCAAACACTTGAGAGGGTGGGAGTAACTGTGTGTGTGTGTGTGTGTGTGTGTGTGTGTGTGTAAACAGAGACACACAGTGAGCTGAGATCTGAGAGAAATGGGCGACGTCGTGGAGAGTTTGGACCCTCGGGACCTTGACTTTGGTGTCGAGGAAGTTGAAGATGTGGATTTTGATCCCGGTGAGGATATTATTTTAATTAATACTCTTTTTATTTTTTTATTTTTTTTTTTTTCTGAATTCCAACATAATGTCAAAATAGCAGAAATTTATGTTGTAATTTTGTCAATATTGTTAATTCTATAGGTTGTTCAGACCTCAAATTTTGACACAAAGTCAATGAAATATAGTAGTTTAAGCACAAACTGTGACTTCTAGCATCTGTGTCTATTATAGCGGCCTCAATAAGCCCCTAATATCACTCACGTTTGGAAATGTTGCACTTTTTCCCAATTGGAGGACCCTGTAATAAAAAAAAACTGGTCTTCTGTGGTGACGTCTGGGCATTTCGACAGATAGAAAACAAGTTTGTCTTTAAATCTGCCAAATTTCATGTGGCTGGGAATAATATTTCCAGAGATATTAAATCCTAAACATGGCTTCTTAGATAAGATGTGTTTTAATTAGATGTTAGAACTCAGTCAGGTGTTGGTTTGGTGGCATCAACATCTCTGTCTGAGTTGACACTGAATGTCCCAGCTGAAATTTGAAGCTCTCGGAAACTGGGACAGGAACCAAAACATAATAAAATGAAATGCACAGGAAGGCTGGTCTTCTTTCTTTCTGAGGGTAACGGTCAAGTTTCTAGGGAAGCAGGAACAATTGTGGTTTGGTTTTGGGTTTTGGAGAAGCTTCGAAGTGAAATGAACATAGTTAAATCTGTAACTGCCGTATATCTTGTGTTACAGCTGTATTTATGGTTCATGGTTATCTTTTCCTTTCATTCGCATCTCCAGCTCCTGTTAAACACTGGACCTACCTGATCGCCCGATGTGTAGAATCAGTTCAGACCTGCGACAATAATATTTCCATTTATTTCACATTCTTTAACTTTAATGGTTTAGCATAATGGCTTAATTCCTAGGATCCTTGTGTCTGTGCCCAGTAGGCTCGCTCGGTAATCCATCCCTGGAACTTTCATCATCATTATAATTACCGTTATATTCGCCGTGTACATTTACATGTATTAGGCAAGTTCTGGACATATTACAAATTTCACCCTATCACTGAGAGTAAGCCCAGCATTTCTGCGCTGAAGTGTGTGGGAATGTTACACAGTGAGAATTCTCACAGTAGAGTTCAGGCCAAAATAATAAGGTCACGAGTACAGGCGGCGGAAATCGGGTTCCTCTGCAGGGCTGCGTGGTTTTCTCTCTGTGATGAGAGGAGGCGCTCCAGACACTCCAGACCCTCGGAGTAAAGCTGGTTCTCCTGCGAATCGACAGGAGACAGCTGATGTTTACAAGAACTCTCCATGGTCAGCTCCCCGTGGAGACGTCTCCAGAGCGCCCCACTGGACTGAGACCCCGGGGCAGACCCAGGACCCTCTGGATAGATTATATCTCACGCTCGGCTTGGGAACGACAGGAGGAGGTGGAATCCGTGGTCTTGAATAATTGGTTTCGCGTACAAAACAATTGTTTTCAGTGTACACACAGCAGAAATCTGAGCTGACCTACTCAGCCGGGTTCCACCACGTCCCATGCCAAGAAAAGCGAATGTAAAATGAGTGAATGGATAAATTCCAGAAGGAAATTGAGATAAAGAGAGATCAGGCGTGCCAGATCAGTGTCTACATGTCACACACTTCCATACAAATAATACAGCGTGCCACAACACGTCCTCACCGCTCACTGTACCTCACGTCACGCTGAGGTTTCCACACCCAGCTGCCTTTCTCTCACAGACAGTGATGCACCACTGACATTATATCTGAATCATTCCTTATGATGTCTTACTCTAACGTCTCTCATCTCTCTAATGTTCCTCTAAAAGCTCTGCTCTGAAATCAGTCGTGGTTTTGTCTCTTATCCTCAGATTCCCTGTCCTGCTTATATCTCCAGCATGAGTGCACACATGGAGTAACGGATACTGAAAATGTAATTAGCGTTATCGGGACATCGTTATTGCATCACAGTATCTGTAGAGGAATGAGCTCGTAGATGACGGGTTTGAGAAGCAGGCAGAACTGATGCTACACGGCAGAAACAAATCAACGATTGCTTTGAAAACTGCA
>NC_030432.2:25465894-25485894 GCF_001660625.3 Ictalurus punctatus
GGGTACAAAACTAAACAATTTTACCAAGGGTTTTGAAAATTGAAAGATTTCCGAATAAAAGAAATAAAATAAAAACGCGTCTCTTACAGTATTGGTGGAAGAGTAAGGACTTATCACCTTATCACCAGATGGGGGCGCCAGAGGGGCGTAATAATGATCCCACAGCCCTGAATGTGTTCTGTAGTGCAGTTTTATATTAACACGCTTGTTCTCGTATCGTTCTCGTTTCTATAGTAACAGCTCACGCAGGGACGTGTACAGCGGACGCTCCACATAAAAAACACTGATGTATATCTTTAAACATCTGCACAGAAAGTATATCGTGTATTTCTAAAATGATTACAGTGGTATAAGAGGAGTAAAACACTTGGGTTAGTCAGAGTGTGTGTGTGTGTGTGTGTGTGTGTGTGTGTGTGTGTGTGTGTTGTTTCCAGGACGATTCTCGGCGCCTTCTCCGATCCCTCCATCGACGTGAGCGATCCAGTCAGCGACCGCTTCTATAAAGAGGTCTGGATGACGACGGCGAGCCGAAACGCCTCCATCTATGAGAAGGTGCGTGTTATTTCTCAGTTATTAACTGGTCCATGTTTCGCAGTTGCCTAGCAACCGTGTTCTCGCAGCCTTGCCCACTCGTCTTGCGTTAGCGAACATAATTTGAGCGAAACGTAACCGTGGAGTCCTTTACTCGACGCAGCTGAGGGAAATGTTGACGTCCCGGACGTCTCGGTCTCATTTAGTCTTTACTCTGCTCTGTTTAAAACTCTAAACTGTTACGTGCTGCCGAATTATTCTTCAAAGTCCTTATCTTCATATCGGAGACAAACTGAGCGTGAGACTCCAGATATAATCACTGATGTGTGTGTTTGTTTGTTTATTTATTTATTTATTTATTTATTCCTGGAATGTTCTTCAGTCATCGAACCTCAAACTCTACAAAATAAAACACTACACACTTTAGGGTTATTCTCACACACCGGAGTCCAGCGATCACGACTCGGGAGAAAACAACAACAAATAAAATAATGTCCATCCTCAGTGTGTATTGTTCCATTTAGCTGCTGTGAGTTACATTTCCTCTACAAACAGTGATTATTTATTTATTTATTTATTTATTGATTGATTGATTGATTGAACATGCCAGCTGAGCTCCTCAGTATCATAAATCATGAAGTTTAATATTTACAGTTTTCACTCGTCTCGGCCGTGACGGTATTGTGTGTAGATCGGACGGGAAACGGAATCGGTCTAATGATGTAATGATCTGGCGTTGAAGCTCTCATCGCTGTAATCACTAAAATGAAAACATTATCAACAACATGATCCTTTTTATTTTATTTCATTTGTTTATTTAATTATTTTAAACTTACTGTTGCATGTCTTTTATTAATTTTTGTGCTGACGATGATGATGATGATGATGATGCCGTGGAATGAAATGTAAAGACCATGGCTATTTTGTATCATGGTAAGTTAAGGTTATTAGCCGCTGTCGTGCGCTAGCTAGCGTCAGTAGTTTACGGCCTTCGCTGAACATTAGCTTTAAAATCCGCTATTAATCTTAACGTATTATTCTCCTTAACGCTCATAACCGGCCTGTCATTAGATTTATTTTGTCTCTGTGTATGTGTGTGTGTGTGTGTGTGTGTGTGTGTGTGTGTGTTGTAGGTGTTTCGTTGTCTTCCCTCCAGTTTGGTGAGGAATCTCCAGGAGCTTATGAGCTTCCAAACCAAACCCGGTTTGGATAAAGAAGACCCGGCTAAAGCTCAGGAGATGCTGAAGAAGATCCGAGGCTTCCTGGTTCAGTTTCCTCTCGACTTCCTGAGCGAGCAGAACCTCATGCCTTCTGTCGGCACCAAAGGTACCACAAGCTGCGAGTACGCCAACGCTAAAGCAGTAAATACACACGTGTTTAAACAGCCGTGTCGGAAAAGAGACGCTTCCGTCCGGGTGTTTTATGGAAGTTCCTAGCACAGGTGCACACTACAGACATGTTATGGTCATGTGACCTACTAATGATCACAAGCCACGCCCCCTACAACAGGCGCAAAGCAATCAGTGTGTAGTAAAACGAGGTGCGTGTAGTATGCATGGAATTTATAGCGTGATGAGGGTGAGTAAGTGGCGAAGACACGCCCACTTCTGTGATTTATACACACACCATTTATCCCCTGTTTACCTAACACACACACACACACACACACACACACAAGGGTGTGTAAAGAACCATTTGTACAAAGATTTTAATAATAATCATTTTCTTTCACTTTCACACCAGCTTTTATTTTAAACACTGAATGAAGTGAATATTTTTGCGCAGGTAAATTTCGGGGCGTTTTAGTAACTTTTTCATGTTATTGTTCTTTAGAAGCCATGGTGCCTACTGAAATTTGGACCTGATGACTCCGACACGCAGGAAGATGAAGTGACTAATCGGGACATGTTTCAAACAGTTCTTCAAAAAGTGCCTTGATGAACATCTGCGCTTTATTTTCTAACACAAACGGCCCGTCGCAGTGTGTTCGGGTTCAGTGTTTACAGGAGGGACTGAAAGTCTGAGTGTAGAGAACAGAAACTCTTTAATTTCCTTGTAGAAGCAGGTCGCTTGGGTACGCGGCGTTTTTAACCGAAAATGAACTGCAGCGCCATCGCGTTCGGGTTCTTCAGGGTTTATCGCTTTACCTGAGGAGCCAGAACTAGTAGAAACTAGACTGAGGTTCAGCCGGTAGCGCAGCTCGCTCGATATCTAACCGAGGCTAACTAGTGAGTTAGTCATGTAAGCTAGATATAAAAGATACGGCAACATGTTCATTTTAATCACAGAAGGACTTGTGCACGTTAGCTACGTTTCTAGACGACTTCCATGGAGTTTTGTTCTGGTAAACAAAGCCATGAGAGAAAGACACGTGTTAAATACAGTTTCATTTCAGTTCATAAGAACTTGAACGCACTCACACTTTTATACCTGACCTGCAAAATGGTGCCTCATTATTTTTCCTTTCTTCTATAAATCCTGTTTGTATGTTTTTTTCCCTTTCCCTGTAAGTTTTTATTATCTGTAGCATTTTTGCACACTTTTATTTCTTTGATTTGTTTTTGTTTGTCTGTGTAAACTAACAAATCAATTAAACATTATTATAATAATCTCCTGTGTTATAATTCATCATCTCTAAATGAAACGGTGTGGGTCTCTCTCGTCAGCCGAGTGTACGCGTAGTTTTGTAAATTCTTTCAGCATGCAGGACAGAGCAGTGGGACACTGAAAGGGGGAGGAGGAAGAGAGAAAGAGAGACCGGGTGATTAGGTATGATCTTGCCACACCACCACAACACCTGTGAGCCTCTAGATCTGCTCCTTTACCTAAAAAAAAAATAAACTATTCACAAAAAGCTTGAGTAAACACATATATTTTAAGCCTAGACTTAAACACTGAGACTGTGTCTGAGTCCCGAACACTAATAGGAAGACTGTTCCATAACTGTGGGGCCCTATAAGAGAAAGCTCTTCCCCCTGCTGTAGCCTTCACTATTCCAGGTACCGTCAGATAGCCTGCACCTTTTGATCTAAGTAGGCGTGGCGGATCATAGAAAACCAAAAGGTCACTTAGATATTGTGGCGCGAGAGCGTTTAGTGCTTTATAGGTTAATAAAAGTATTTTATAATTAATGCGAGATTTTACTGGGAGCCAATGCAGTATTGATAATATCGGTGTGATATGGTCGTACCTTCTGGTTCTAGTGAGGACTCTAGCAGCTGCATTCTGGACTAACTGGAGTTTGTTTATGCTCCTACTGGAACATCCAGACAGTACGGCATTACAGTAATCTAATCTAGAGGTGACGAAAGCATGAACTAGTATTTCCGCATCATGTAGTGACAATATGTTTCTTATTTTAGAAATATTTCTGAGACGAAAGAAGACTATCCTAGTAATATTATCTACATGAGCATCAGATGATAGACTGGAGTCAATAATCACTCCAAGGTCTTTTACATAATCAGAATATTTACTTCTAGCTACACATGGTTCTAATACAAGTTCTTCTGTCTTATCAGAATTAAGTAGAAGGAAGTTAGTTAACATCCAGCGTCTAATGTCCTTTACACAATCCTCAACTTTACTAAGCTGCTGTCTGTCCTCTGGCTTCGCTGAAACATACAACTGGGTATCATCAGCATAACAGTGGAAGATCATTCCATGTTTACGAATAATTTGACCCAGAGGTAGTGTATATAAAGTAAAAAGCAGTGGGCCTAAAACAGAACCCTGTGGAACACCAAATTTAACCTCGGTATGTGTGGAGACGTCTCCATTTACATCTACGAACTGATAACGATCGGTCAGATAAGACCTGAGCCAGGACAGGACTGTTCCCTTAATACCAACAACATTTTCTAGTCTATCAAGGAGAATAGTATGATCTATAGTATCAAAAGCTGCACTAAGGTCGAGTAACACAAGCAGCGAGACACAACCCTGATCAGAGGTCAGTAGAAGGTCATTTACCACTTTGATTGATTTTTTATTTATTTATTTAATCAATTAAAAACAGCTGGCATATTCTCTTTCTTATTTATATCTTAGACTCAACAAAGTGCCAAATAAACCATTTTTGTTGTACTCTACATCACTGTGTACGTCATCTTCATAGATCATCTGACATGCAACACTTTGGGTACAGGGCATTTCAAAGGGAAGGTATATTCTAACCATATGTAGAGATTTGGGGGCGTGTCTTTATGTAAATGAGCAGAGCAGTGTGGGATGATTTGTCAACCTCCATTATGTAATATACAGTAAATACAAATTTCCTTATAAGACCTTCAAGGAGAGAACAGTAACTCATCACACCACACAATGTTTTACTGACTTCCTTAATCAACACTTTCTGACCAATCACAATCCAGCATTTGCGGCACTGTAGTGGTGTATCAATTAAGATTAAACTTATTTAATATTTTGAAATGAATGATTTTATTTGATGTCATTTAAGTCATTTTTGTCATCGTCATCTTTGACTCGTATCAGAATTTACTCTGTAGTGATCCAGCCTCCGGATATTAAATATATTTTTCTGACCTTTTCCTCCTCGTGTGTGTTTAACATGAAAAGTGTGAGGAAATAATTTAATGCAATTCAAATCAAATCTGCTGTCTCCACCATGGAAACACGTGTGACCAGTTATGAATTTAATCTGAAAATCAAAGTTCAGGAGCAGGAAGTTATTAAAGTTCAGGAGCAGGGGAGTACGCTGAAGTTTTCCTTCGTCCTCTTTAAACTGTATGGCCAGTCTGAGGTGAGTCACAAAATAATAATAATAATAATAATAATTCATCCTTGTGTCACATGAAGTCACGGATTTCACAATTAAGGACGAAAACCTGTGTCTTCCTCTAGATGGCGCACCAGACACATTTTACAGGTTTTCTCTCAACTGCTAAAGCACTACACAAAAGTTAAACACAACTACAACACAGTTGTCATCGTTTACACAAAACGACTCGAAATTCTTCACACTTGTTTCTAATGACGTGATCACCACGCACAGGTGCGGTGAATGTTGAAATCAACGACGGAGAAGGAGACGCAGGAACATAATTGGCCCATGTGCCATTGTGGAAATCCCTGGCCAGCGTGGTGGTGGTGGTGATGTCACCATTTGTGCAGCCATAAGTATATTTCTCCGCCATTATGCAACCTTGGGCCATATAACACTGAACATTTTACATTTCTGGGTGGTCTTCGAAACGTTTTGTTTACGCGTGAGCCGCAGGATTATCAGCAGGAGGTGCGTCCAGCCTGTGTTGTGGTTTGGGACAATGTCAGCTTTCAGCATGATGTCCGGATATGCAAGTGGTTCAACATCAACCAGCAATTCGTAAATGTTTTCGTGCTTCCACCATACAGCCTTTTCCTCAACCCAGGAGAAGAGGTTTTCTCTGTGTAGAAGGTCTATGACTGAACCTACACATCAGGGATATTCTCTCACAGGAAATGGAACTGGGGCGGTGGTGGCTCGGTGGTTAAAGGCTCTGGGTTACTCCTCAAGTCAGGAGTTCAAACCCCAGCACTGCCAAGTTACCACTGCTGGGTCCTTAACCCTCAACTGCTCAGATGTATAAATGAGATAAATGTAAGTTGCTGTGGATAAGAGCGTCTCCTATGTGCAAATGGAACTGGCCTGTGGTGGCATAGGCGAGGAGTGTTGTCAAGGCTGGGTCTGGCACAACAGACGGGGTTTCCATTACCCTCCAATATTACCTGTGAAGTCCTTCATTTACAATTACTCATGAGAGAAGGAAAACAGCAGGAGGCACTTTAATCGTGTCAGTAATAAACACCTATTTTGATGTCATAAACATAAACACTTGTTAGGAAATGGATCAGGGTCACCTGCATAAATTCCACTGTGAACAGGTGTACAGTTACTGACTGTACAGAGTTCAGACCCTCCTGTTCAACCTGTTCAACGTACGCACGTCTTTTGTCATTGTTTTTCTTTCTCACTGCGCATCACAGGGACATGCAGAAGGGGGCGCTCTGGGGGCTCGAGCCCCTGCCCTTTTTGGTTTAAAAGTGCCCCTATCAACGTTAATTAATAAACAATCATAATATGTAAAAAGCGTTTGAATTCAAATTAACATCAATCAAATGATGAACAATCAAATGATCCAAACATTGTGTACAAGGGAGAGTCAAATGAAAACATTTCACAATGTTCATTGCAAATTGGTGTCACAAAAGTTCATCAGGTTAAAGTTAGCAGCAGAAGGAGGCGGCCAGAAGTACATTATGTTTCTCTACAACCCAGTCACTGGGTTGAGGGAGTTGAGATAATATTTCTGGCTTATTACACATTTTGAAGCAACATAGCAACACAGGACGACGCTGAACCACATTCTGCCCAGATTCCAAGCGCATGAATTCAAATTAACAGTAGCAGATTAATCGGAAGAAAGTCCGAGAATGTTCCTATTTATTTGTCCGACTCGCGTCTGTAGACAGATAGTCTCATTATCATGGCTGCAATCGTGATCCGACTCGCTTCAACATGCAGACAGGTTACTGAAACCACTAGCTCTTCTGCTGAACTTTTCATAATATTATCAGGATTTTATAAACTTAGCGCCGCTAGTTTTCTAACTGATTGAGAGGGATTGTGATAGTAAGTACTAACTACTCGAGTTCATTAGATTTCCAGACATAGAAGTAACCTTGCTATATAATATGTATGATATATAGTCAGTAAAGATGCCAAACAGACAGAGAGGCAGAGAATTAAATATAAACTGAAGAAGGAGGGAGAGAAAGGGACACCCAAGCGTCCCCCGTATTGCTTTTTTAGATAAATAAAAACTATTTAGTTCAGTTGGAGACCGTTTAGACGCTACAATTATAAACTGAAAGCACCTCCTCCATTCCCTAACCCTAACCCATTCAGCATGAGCTGCAGAGAATAATAATGAACCCACTTTTCAAGATTATTTATATATATATATATATTGTTCAATTCAATTCAATTCAGTTTTATTTGTACAGCGCTTTTAACGACGGACATTGTGTCAAAGCAGCTTTACAGAAACATTTATCCGCATTTAAACAGTGTGTGAATTGATCCCTATTGAGCGAGCCGGTGGAGACGGCGGCGAGGAAAACCCCCCTGAGATGAATAAACAATCATAATATGTAAAAAGCACAAACATTACCTGTGAAGTCCTTTGGCCGAACCCAGCACAAAGGTGTGACGCTGTAGCAGAATGATTCTCTCACAAACTTTGATTTGGCAGTTGCACGTTTTTGGGTGTACTGTAATATTCTTTTCATTTACAGTTTTTCCTCAATGAAATCTTTCTGGAAATCTTGACCCATTTTCTCACAACTTACATTCACCAACCCCCTGACTCTTCTAACAACATCAAACAATCACCTGAAAACCATTTCACCTGTGCTCAGCATCGAACAGTGCTTTCAGATCGTACACACAGCCGGACAATTTATACCCACTACCGAGCATTTATTAGACACTACCTCAAAAAAAGGAGAAAACAGCATCAGGGCTTGTAGTTACAGAAAGAAATGTTTACTGTATATAAAACATTTTGCAACTTACAGTAAAAAATAAAAATAATCAGAACAGTGAATATATTGTTTGCTGTAAGTACTGCGAGTAATAGAGTATATTTGTATATTCGACACTTGCACATTGTAAAAATAAAGTAGTTGAATAGCAAAAGCCAAAACAACAAAGACTCATTACTAGTTTCAAAATGATCCAAACATTGTGTACAAGGGAGAGTCAAATGAAAACATTTCACAATGTTCATTGCAAATTGGTGTCACAAAAGTTCATCAGGTTAAAGTTAGCAGCAGAAGGAGGCGGCCAGAAGTACATTATGTTTCTCTACAACCCAGTCACTGGGTTGAGGGAGTTGAGATAATATTTCTGGCTTATTACACATTTTGAAGCAACATAGCAACACAGGACGACGCTGAACCACATTCTGCCCAGATTCCAAGCGCATGGTTGCGTAAGCAGACAGTGCGGGTGCGAGCGTGGCCTGCTGCAGTCCTGACCCGTCTCCCGTTGAGAACGTGTGGTGCATTATGAAGCACAAAATAAGGTGACGATGTTCTCGTACAGTCGCGCAGCTGAAGAAATGCGTAATGGATGAATGGGGGAAATTCCCCTTGCTAAACTTAACCAACTGGAGTCTTCACTCAGCGTCCAAACGCTTAATAAGAGTTAGTAAAAGAAAAGCTGATGTCACACAGCACTAAAAAGTCGACTGTCCCAACTTTTTTGGAGTGTGTTGCAGTCATCAGATTTAAAATGAGTGTATATTTTCAAAAATAATTGAAATTCACAAAGTAAACAATGAGTTAATGATGTGTTTACAGTATAGTGCAGCGTGAACTGAATTTTCAAACTCTTTTTTCCCCCCTGCATTTTCCATATTGTCCCAACTTTTTCGGAATTGGTGTTGTGTAAAAAAACATACAATAACAACACAGTATTTGTCGAGTATACAGGAATCTGAAAGAAACCATTGTCCAGTGGTTTGTAATTTTATTAGATTTTTTAAAGGGATGAACCAAATGACCTTCGGACCAAGTTCCCTTGACGCATTAAACTTTGGGAGGATCGAGCTGAGGGAACAGAGATCCACTCCCGATACACACACCACATGGAGACAGTGTGTGAGGGTAAAAAGTGAAAAAGTTAATACCTGTAAAACACAATTCGGTCATGCAGTCATTGTGAAACTGAAAGTCCTGTATCAAAGTTCAAGATCTAACACAATCTGTTAATTGTAATGAATTTATTTAACATCATTTTATTTAACCCCCATTCATCATATTTATTCACGTAGTTTCTCCATCATAACAGCTTTCATCACGCTGAATTTTGAGTAGATGAGAAAAAAATGGTAGAAATGTCCACACCCACGCTGGGGTACAACACAACAACACATCGGCCCTGCTTCAGGTTGCTCTTTGTTATTGGATCCTTTTCTCTTTTTTTTAAAGAAATGACAGGAAAAACACAATGCACACAGCTGAAAGGTACCTGTGAGAACAATTACCACACACACAAAAAAAGGTTTGTGTGTATGTTTTGTCACTGGTTGTTTATTAAAAGTGTAACTCTACACCTTTGTCACCAACACATTGTTTTTTTCTTTTTGGTTTTTGGTTGTTTTATATAAATCTAATCTAGAAATCTCCCACAAATGATTGAACTCCTAACCCTGGCAGTGCTGAGAGGAGAATTCTGGTCTGTTGAAATGAGCAGCAGCAAGTCAGCACTTGAACAACAAAGATAACATAAGATCAGATAACAGTTGAATGTGTTCTGGCAAAGCAGTGTGTTTATTTTCCTCAGAATGTGGTTACAATCAGAGCTACCGAGTGACTCAGACGTCACATACTGATTTTATCACAGGGTAAACACCACAGCAGCTCTTTTATGACACTTTATTTGAAGAACTCATTGACAAGCATAAGCATGTCACTCATAAACATAATTACTGTAAAATTCTGTTCATTTTTATGATTTGTTATGCTTATATTTGATCTGTTCATTTCTCATAATGTATGAATATAGTAGGCTTTTCGCCAGATGTCTACTTGCCCTAGCTCTGGAACCAGTGGAGTCTCACACTCAGAATTTTAACAGCGGTATGCTACTATAGATGACTTATTTCTGTGAAAATTTCAGGTTTGTATCTGGTCCCACACCAGAGATATTCAATCTGAAAGTGAGGAAAAATTTATTACTTTCTCGCCCCATGAAAAAATAAGTGAAGTCTTAAGCCTGAAAAGTTCTGCATGCACACTATACTTACCCAGATACCCCCTAAAAAAACAAGACTGAGATGTGAACCCTTCCCATTATAACTTGACCCTAAATGTGGAACTGTGAGTAATTTTGAGCATTTCGTTTGGACTTAAGTTCTAAGTTTAAAGAACAAGAATGTACAATATATGTTTATATTTAAATATATGTACATGTACCTTGTAATGTGCTCTAGAGATCAGTTTTTGTTCCAAGGAGCTCGGATCATCCTGAACCATGACATTGAGGTTTGTGTAAACAGCTAAATAACCAAAATCCCAGGTGGGGGACAAGATACAAACCTAGCAATCTGCTGTGTAAAAAAAAAAAAAAAAAAAAAAAAGAGTTTGAGACTCCACTGGTTCCAGAGCTAGGGCTAGTAGAAATCTGGGGAAAAGCCTGCTTTATTCATACATTATGAGAAATGAACATGAGAAATAAGCATAACAAATAATAAAAATGAACAGTAATTTACAGTAATTATGTTTATGACTTACACAGAATAGCTTATGCCTGTCACTGAGGTTTAAAATTTTACTACATTTGATAACTGACAACAGTGATCATGATCCATCACAGGGTTCTTAATCCAAACAGTGTCATAAACGGAACTGTGGTGTTGTTTCTCCTGTGATTAAAGCAGTAAGTGATTACGGCTCAGAAGTTTTATAGTCCAAGTTTCAAGAATGAGGAACCTGGACTGGAGTCCAGAGTGATGACTCGTCATAAACATGAAAACATTCTTATCCAAACGGCTTCATCAGTCCTATGGAAATAATTAAGAAAAAATTCCAACAGAATTTTAATTCCTGCTTTTTCACTATAATAGTTATGACATTATTACTCATACTGACACGAGGTGCAGCGAAGGAAAACAGCAGGAGGCACTTTAATCTAATAGGAAGAAACCTTGAGAGGAACCGGACTCAGAAGGAACCCGTCCTCATCTGGGTGACACAGGATAGTGTGAGAGTAAAGGAAAGTTCATTATGGTTTAATATGAAGTCTGAGACCTGAGTGTAAAACTACATGTGGTAATTGCAGTCCCAAGGCCATCGCAGCAACCGTAGCCCCAGCAATGTCAGCGAGAACGTCCATGTGGAATTGCGGTCCAAAACCATTTCCATGGTACTTCAAGCGGTACCGTCCTCAGCATCTCCAGGCCGTAGCCTCCAGTAGATGAGAGCTCCATCCAGAGGTAGAACATCAGGATGGATCAGGCAGGTCCGGAGATCGGAAAGGGTCAGGATCACTGACATCTCCATGAAAACATGTGTGGCTCGATAGAAGGAGAGAGGGAGAGGGAGGTAAAGAGAGGGAGAGAAGCAGAGATAGTAACTTGCCCTTTGGTAACTAATATGGTAAATTTAGTCTTGTAGCCTAAGTGATATAAAACATTTATGATATAAGATTATTAAAATCTCAATTTATCTTTCTAAAAATGAAAGGCAAAAATGACGCGCCAGAAATGCATGTTGTTGAGGAAGGAGAAAAAGAAGAGGTGGAAGATGGAGAAAAAGAGGGAGATGCATGTTGAGGTGGAGGGAGAGATATAAGACGCTTTAAAAAATTTTTATTTCATAATGTTTAAATTTTCATAATGTTTCAAGATTATTCGGCTTCATCTCTCCACTAAAAGATGCCGTTTTATTGTAATTATTTCTCTGAATGTAAAATTAAAACACTGTTAGGTTATATTAGTCGTGCCATTCTCATATTCATTATTGTGACCACACACAGTTTGTTTACAGTACAGAGTCTACCACATGGATAAGAATATGGAGTTAAATTAAAGTTAGTAAAGTAGTCAAATTAGCTCTTTGGTGATATAGCCCTTTTTTTTTTTTGAGACATCATGAAATGAACCCCAACACCGGATGTGTGATGTGCCTGTGCAGGAGATGTACAGGTGTTATTGCATCATGCCAGTGATGCTTTATCTCCAGAGCCGTTAGTGCATGTACGACGACGTGCACAAAGTGTGGAAAAAGAGTGCAACATGGGATTGTTCCAGATCTAAAGACTGGAACAAAGACTCTTAAAAAACTGGTCTATCCTGTCTCTGACAGTTTTCCATTAAAGTCAGATGAAGACAATTCACCAGAAGTCAGCCCCGCCTCTTTCTCTCGGGCACAGTCAGACATGACGAACCCCTGCTTGGCATACAGTGTGTGGAATACAGGACACAGTGTGTATAACCGTAATAAATCATTGTTAGGTGTGAGCACGCTGTCACAGAGTGTTGATACGCACATTTATGATTACAGCGCTGGGAAAACAGCACCAGCGTTCCAGAACTTTATACCCCTGACCCAACGGGCTCTTATCTAGAAGATAAAATAATAAATAAATCATCCTCAAACATGCACGTGTTCAGTTTAGACTTCATTTTTGTTCTGTAACAGAACCTCAGCAGGATCACGTTCCAGACCTCCTTGGAGGAAGCATGTGCTAGTCTGCGCCGGTTGCTAGGGGAGATCTGGCTGGTGCGTGGGAATTTGCAGGTGACTAAATTGTGGAGAAAATGGGACCCCCCCCATTTAAAATGTATAAAAACTGAGAATTGCTTTGTGTTTCGACAGTAATTATCACTGTTTTGGCTCCTGATGAAGAACCTTGAAGAGCACACGGCGAATCATACTTAGAACTTTCACTAATCCCGACTGCTGCCAGATTCACGGAGCAGCTTTTGTATTTAGCGTTTTCTTCAGACCGGATAGGCGTGACTTTAACCAAGTCTCTTACACGCTAAAAGAGCCGCCTAAAATGCCTTAGAGATATTTTTTTAATATATTGAGAACAAAGTAAAGATCACAATCTAATGTCAAACATGTTATTATTAGATTTCTAATTGCACTAGACTTATCAGATTTAGACTTATCCGAGATTCCTCAGATATTACCAACAGCTTTTAACATCACAGTTCATTACCAAACAGTCTTTAACATTCAGAAGATTATATCAGGTGAATCATTCGCTTACGGGCTTCTAACACTTAGAGTTATGCATCATGGGTTTTACACATTAAGTTCATATCAATTATTATTTATAACTTCCTCCTTTTTAACACGTCTGAGAGTCTGTGTATCAGTACGTTATAATCAACCGTGGCAAAAGCTGCACTGACGTCACGTACAACAAAAATGGACGATTTATTAGCAGCGAGCGTTTAAACGGAGCGGTCTCTGTCCTGAAACGTGTCTGAATTCGGCCAGGTCTTACTTTTTAAGGAGCAGTTTAGATCCCGAACTATAATCACTAGGGTCTAGATTAGCTCTCATTAGCAACAGCTTCTCCATAGCAATCCGTACATTATCCAGGAACGTAGCAGAGGTTATGGAGGAGTTTATAGCAGATCAAATATTCTCTGTAGGAACAGGGTCTAAATTACACGTCCCTAAACCTTGTCATATCTCTTTATTAATGATTTGTCTTCATGACTTTATTAATGATTAATGATTAATGGCTTTATTAATGATTTGTCAGATTAGAGAAACCTAATTTGGTAACACTTTCATCTTCTTTGCACAGCTTTATACTTCGCTGTCTTAGTAGGCTTTGTTTATTCAGCATCGCTCTAGTTTATGTGTTTACCCCAGAACGGCTCTCCAACTGATACTGTAGCGTAATTTTAACATGAAAAGGCTAGTGTGTGCTCAACATCATAGCTGGTTAGAAATTCAATGATGGCTGTGAAAGTCATGTTATGAAATCCAATTAATGGAATTTTTTTTAAATACAAATACATCTGTAAGTGGAGGAGTGGTGGATCACTGGTTAAGGTTCTTGGCTCCTGATTGGTTGCTTTGGGTAAAAAAAAAAATTGTTTATGTTATCAAGATATTTACTTAAAAGTGTAACTGGCAGTTTGGTCATCCATGTTTGGAATAGTTTTGGGCCTTTGTTCCAGTGAAGGGAAAGCATAATGCTGTAGCACACAAAGAATTTCTAAACAATTGCATACCAACATAAAGATCAGAGAGATGTCTATGGGAGATAAGCAAGGCATTTTGAAGCTGAGAAAAGAGGGAAAATCCATCAGAGCCACTGCGGAAAACAATAGCTGATGACAGAAACATTGTGAAATCTGTGAAGATAAACCCAAAAACATCAATCAGTGACATCACCGACAACCTCCGCAGGGCAGAGTGAAGGTATCACAATCCACCGTTTGAAAAAGTCTTCGAGAGCAGAAATATAGAGGCCGTCCCACACGATGCAAACCACTCATCAGCAGTAAGAATCAGAAACCAGACTGGAATTCACAAAGAAATACAGAGATGATCCACAAAAGTTCTGGAACCAAACTGATGGAAAGGCCAAAGTGTGGAGAAAGAACGGATCTGCTCATGATCCAGAACATTCGAGCTGATCTGTGAAGCATGGTGGAGGTAGCGTCATGGCTTGGGCTCGCATGGCTGCTTCTGGAACACTCTCACTGATCTTTATTGATGATGAACTCATGATGGTAGCAGCAGAATGAATTCAGAAGTCTATAAGAACATTCTGTCTGCAGATTTACAGAGAAATTCATCCGAATGAATTAGATCTCATCTCCTAATTGATCTAATCTTTATCAAGCAGCAAGACAATGATCCTGTGGTTAACCTTTGGGTGGCAGTATGATTAAATGAATTGTGTGTGCACCTGGGGCAGACGAAAGGGTGTTTTGTTAACGCAGGAAGTACACAGTGTTTCGAATGTGATCACGGTCATGAGCGTGGACTTGAGTGTGTGTGTATTTTCACAATGTTTGATTTTGCCCAAACCACATACTCAGGAAGACGGCGTTCCAGTGAAGCGTAGCCTTTGGGTGTGTTGGTGTGTTTGTTGGTGTGTTCGTGTGTGGGTGTGTGTATGGAGGAATTACCAGAGGAAAGCAAGAGCATAATCCTGTGGATTGTCCTCTCTTCCAGAGAAAGATAAAAAAAAAAAAGCAAAGCAGTAAAAAGAAACTGATACGACAGACATTTCTAATGAACTTTCATGGCATTGTTCTCATTCAAACATTCTTAGCAGATATTATAAAACTTGAATGTTTTATTACTGAAGCCTGTTCACTTGATCTTTTCTTCATGTTTTATCTATGGATTAAATCTGGAATTTCAAATCAAACTCAGATTTTTTTTTTTGTGATCCTGCTGGCTCAAATTTAGCCTATTACCCAAAAACACTTAAAATTCAACATAGAAGCAAATACTCACATCTCCGAACCCAGTTGGAGATTGAAAAAAACACACCAGCCGTGAGTGAGAAGAAGCAAGGGTCCAGATTTATTGGTTCCGTTCCACCACACGAGATCCACACCGATGAGAATTCTCAGAAGTGATCTGACACCCGGAGCTCAAGCTCCAGTATTTATACTGTATTTACACAGTAGACAACCAATATGTTTCAGAAAGACTATGATATCAATACCAATAGGGTTAAAAAAAGAGCTCATCTATATTACCATTATGTTTTGAAAAAGGACTTTCCAATTTACCAATAGGTTCGAAACTGGAGAGAGACAAAACAATTTAGAGAGACCTTGGTCTCACTCTTATCTCGCGGGCGGGGGGGGCTTGACTCAGCTTGTCTCAGCTTGACTCAGCTTGACTCAGCTACCCTTATAAATAACTCCTCATGGTTTTCTCTTAAAATTAAGGCCTTCCTTGCGAGACAAGAATCTTCACCATCTGAATTATGAGTAAGTTACATTTTTCTGTATTTTTGATATTTCTGATATTATCCACATCAATCCATGTAGGAAACCAGTCTAAACCCATGTAGGAACCCAGTCTAAACCCATGTAGGAAACCAGTCTAAACCCATGTAGGAACCCAGTCTAAATTAGAATTGTAAAGATAAATGATTTGAACAGATCTAATATGATTGCGCAACAGTCTTTAACATTCAGAAGATTATATCAGGTGAATCATTCGCTTACGGGCTTCTAACACTTAGAGTTATGCATCATGGGTTTTACACATTAAGTTCATATCAATTATTATTTATAACTTCCTCCTTTTTAACACGTCTGAGAGTCTGTGTATCAGTACGTTATAATCAACCGTGGCAAAAGCTGCACCGATGTCACGTATAACAAAAATGGACGATTTATTAGCAGCGAGCGTTTAAACGGAGCGGTCTCTGTCCTGAAACGTGTCTGAATTCGGCCAGGTCTTACTTTTTAAGGAGCAGTTTAGATCCCGAACTATAATCACTAGGGTCTAGATTAGCTCTCATTAGCAACAGCTTCTCCATAGCAATCCGTACATTATCCAGGAACGTAGCAGAGGTTATGGAGGAGTTTATAGCAGATCAAATATTCTCTGTAGGAACAGGGTCTAAATTACACGTCCCTAAACCTTATCATATCTAATTAATTAATTGATTAATGACTTTATTAATGATTTGTCTAACCGTAATTATTATCATTAGTAGTATTTTAAACACTGCAAAGTCATTGTGTAATCGGTCAGATTAGACAAACCTGTCTTGGTTTTTTATAGAAGCAGGAAATATCTTATTGAAGAATTTCTCAGTGAAACTGCTGCAGTGTTTTGGGTTATAAGAGTTTTACACTCGGGCAGTTTTCTTCCTTTTCAGGAGAGTTCTAGAGAAACTTCTATCCAGAGTAAGTCTTCTTCCCTTAAAGAACTCCTGCTAAAAAGGAAAGAGACAGAAAGTGTTTGCGTCATTTACAGGTGGATTTATTCAGAGTGAAATAAAATATATGTTGATATTTATCTGGGGTCAAGAAAATAAAGCACAATTTCAGTGATGTACGGTTTAGTCGAACAGGATTATACACAAATCAGAGGAAGGTAACGATCCAAACATACCAGGAACAGCAGCCAAATAAACAGATAAACAGGGTGTGTAAAAAAACGCACAGGGTGTGTGTTTGGAAGAATCACCAGAGGAAATCAACAGTAATTATCCTGTGGATTAATCTGAAAGAGGAAAAGCAACGTAGTAAAAAGTAACTGATACGACAGACATTTCTAATGAACTTTCACACCATAGTTCTCATTCAAACATTCTAACATTCTAATCAGATATCATAAAACTTCTAAATACTAAAGCCTTTTCATTTGATCTTTTCTTCATGTTTTATCTGTGGATTTAATCTGGAATTTCAAATCAAACTCAGACTTGTGTTTTGTTGTGATCCATGTAGGAACCCAGTCTAAACCCATGTAGGAAACCAGTCTAAACCCATGTAGGAACCAGTCTAAACTCATGTAGGAAACCAGTCTAAATCCATGTAGGAAACCAGTCTAAATCCATGTAGGAACCAGTCTAAATCCATGTAGGAACCAGTCTAAACCCATGTAGGAAACCAGTCTAAACCCATGTAGGAAACCAGTCTAAACCCATGTAGGAACCAGTCTAAACCCATGTAGGAAACCAGTCTAAACCCATGTAGGAAACCAGTCTAAACCCATGTAGGAAACCAGTCTAAACCCATGTAGGAACCAGTCTAAACCCATGTAGGAAACCAGTCTAAACCCATGTAGGAAACCAGTCTAAATCCATGTAGGAAACCAGTCTAAATCCATGTAGGAAACCAGTCTAAACCCATGTAGGAAACCAGTCTAAACTCATGTAGGAAACCAGTCTAAACCCATGTAGGAAACCAGTCTAAACCCATGTAGGAAACCAGTCTAAATCCATGTAGGAAACCAGTCTAAATCCATGTAGGAAACCAGTCTAAACCCATGTAGGAAACCAGTCTAAACTCATGTAGGAAACCAGTCTAAATCCATGTAGGAAACCAGTCTAAACCCATGTAGGAAACCAGTCTAAACCCATGTAGGAAACCAGTCAAAACTCATGTAGGAAACCAGTCTAAATCCATGTAGGAAACCAGTCTAAACCCATGTAGGAACCAGTCTAAATCCATGTAGGAAACCAGTCTAAATCCATGTAGGAACCAGTCTAAACCCATGTAGGAACCCAGTCTAAATCCATGTAGGAAACCAGTCTAAATCCATGTAGGAAACCAGTCTAAACCCATGTAGGAAACCAGTCTAAACCCATGTAGGAAACCAGTCTAAATCCATGTAGGAAACCAGTCTAAATCCATGTAGGAACCAGTCTAAACCCATGTAGGAACCAGTCTAAATCCATGTAGGAAACCAGTCAAAACCCATGTAGGAAACCAGTCTAAGTTAGAATTGTAAAGATAAATGATTTGAACAGATCTAATATGATTGCGCAACACGTTATATAGATTATAATGTAATACTGATGTGTTACAGGAGGATATTTGAATTCTCTCTCTAAAGCAGTGGCTCATTCAAATATTCAATTTATTACTAAATAATAATCATTTTTACCAAAAATTACTGTTCAAAGCAAATTAGTTGTGTACACATGAACATTATTATTATTATTATTATTATTATTATTATTATTACTGTTATTATTATTATTATTATTATTATTATTATTACTGTTGTTGTTATTATTATTATTATGATTATTATTGTTATTGTTGTTGTTATTATGATTGTTGTTGTTGTTGTTGTTGTTATTGTAACTGCAGCATATTTTATGGTGATGTCTGTGTGCATTATCTGCAGAATATTCTGAACTTCTGAAGAAGTGCATGGAGTTAAACAAGAACTCGTGCTGTCCTGGTTTCACCACCACGCCTCCTTATGATCCGTCACACCGATATAAGTCTCTCCTCCTCAGCTTTCTGCTTCAGTTTAGGATCCGAGCTGAACCCAAATAAACCGAAAGGAACAACAGCAGTGGAAAAGTTTTATTTTATTTATTTAACTGGTAAATATTACCAGGTTTTTCATTTTTGTAAAAATGGCAAAGGATTCTCCCGTGTCCTCTCTGGATAAGATCGATTTCTGTTCTCTGAAGGTACGCTCAGGTCACTTTATTTATTTATCTGTGCTGTGGGCTCCTTCCCTTTTATTTACTTATTTACTTATTTATTTAAATAATCTCTATTTATTAAAACAATATGCATTTGCTCTGAGAACTGAAACATCACTTACAGCACCAACAAATTACCTGTGTGTGTGTGTGTGTGTGTGTGTGTGTGTGTGTGTGTGTGTGTGTGTATGTGTGTGTGTGTCCCTGAGATGCTGTAATGGTGTGTGTATTAAAGTGTGTGTGTCCCTGAGATGCTGTAATGGTGTGTGTATTAAAGTGTGTGTGTCTGAGATGCTGTAATGGTGTGTGTATTAAAGTGTGTGTGTCTGAGATGCTGTAATGGTGTGTGTATTAAAGTGTGTGTGTCCCTGAGATGCTGTAATGGTGTGTGTATTAAAGTGTGTGTGTCCCTGAGATGCTGTAATGGTGTGTGTATTAAAGTGTGTGTGTCTGAGATGCTGTAATGGTGTGTATTAAAGTGTGTGTGTCCCTGAGATGCTGTAATGGTGTGTATTAAAGTGTGTGTGTCCCTGAGATGCTGTAATGGTGTGTGTATTAAAGTGTGTGTGTCTGAGATGCTGTAATGGTGTGTGTATTAAAGTGTGTGTGTCTGAGATGCTGTAATGGTGTGTATTAAAGTGTGTGTGTCCCTGAGATGCTGTAATGGTGTGTATTAAAGTGTGTGTGTCCCTGAGATGCTGTAATGGTGTGTATTAAAGTGTGTGTGTCCCTGAGATGCTGTAATGGTGTGTATTAAAGTGTGTGTGTCTGAGATGCTGTAATG
>NC_030432.2:25493394-25525894 GCF_001660625.3 Ictalurus punctatus
AAGTCATTATATGTTTACTGTTTTGTGTTTTTTAAATTTATTTTCTAGAACCAGTTTTGTATGATATTTTTAAATGCAACTACTAACTGAATTTGTATTTGGACTACGATGCTGTATTATTCACCGTTGAATTGTGCTGAACTTAAATATGAATAAAGTGTTCGTTGAATAAAATATCATTATTTCTGAATGGGTAAAATGCACGTTGCAGCTCAGACTCCCCGCAGTGACGCGTTCTTCAGAAGCTAACGAAATCCACACTAAACCAGTTCGACTTTAGTTTTTAGACTGAAATGATGCCAGACATTCCTGTCTAATCACTACTTTCTCTTTGCCTCCACCTTTACATTCCCTCCATACCTACCTGCTCTCAGTGCGGTACAAACATCCCAACAACTACACAGTAAAAAACTGTCTCCAACTTAAAACATCTTTTTTTAAAAGTTAACTTCGATTACCATTTTTAGTTTTCAGAACAAGCTTTAAATGTTGACCAAACATAAACTTTCACGCATAACTTAAACAGAAGCTGATGAATTAAATTCTATTGTAAATTTTATTGTAGCCTTTATAACTAAAAAAACTGAAATTAGTTACTAAAACAGTTTAGGTTGGACTCACAAACACCAACTCCATCTCCATCTCAGGTGGGCCAGTAACTGTAAAGTTGGGTTGCTTGACCATTTTTAATTTTTCGATTAAGTGATTGCCGCTATGTATTGGCATTGGAAAACCACCAGTTTGTTATTATTATTATTATTATTATTATTATTATTATTATTATTATTATTATTACTACTATTATTATTATTACTATTATTATTATTACTATTATTTTACTTGGTTTAACTATGATGGCCATCTTTGGGTCATGGCACACAACAAATTTTGGTTATACTGTACAGCTGTTTACGGAAACCTCATATCTTGGCTCGGGATGGTCCTAGCCCCTTGGAACAAACTCTTTAGAGCACATTACAAGTTACATGCACATATATACAATATATATAGGGCGCACGGTGGCTTAGTGGTTAGCATGTTCGCCTGGGTCTGGGGTTCGATTCCCACCGGGGCCTCCTGTGCGTGCAGAGTTTGCATGTTCTCCCTGTGCTGCAGGGGTTTCCTCTGGGTACTCCGGTTTCCTCCCCCAGTCCAAAGACATGCATGGTAGGCTGATTGGTGTGTCTAAAGTGTCCACAGTGTGTGAGCGTGTATGTGATCACCAGTGATCACCTACACACCAATGATCACCTACACACACACACCAGTGATCACCTACACACACCAGTGATCACCTACACACACCAGTGATCACCTACACACACCAGTGATCACCTACACACACACCAGTGATCACCTATACACCACTGATCACCTACACACACACCAGTGATCACCTACACACACCAGTGATCACCTACACACACCAGTGATCACCTACACACACACCAGTGATCACCTATACACCACTGATCACCTACACACACACACCAGTGATCACCTACACACACACACCAGTGATCACCTACACACACCAGTGATCACCTACACACACACCAGTGATCACCTACACACACACCAGTGATCACCTACACACACCAGTGATCACCTACACACACCAGTGATCACCTACACACACCAGTGATCACCTACACACACACCAGTGATCACCTACACACACTCCAGTGATCACCTACACACACTCCAGTGATCACCTACACAGACCAGTCATCACCTACACACCAGTGATCACCTACACACCAGTGATCACCTACACACACACCAGTGATCACCTACACACCAGTGATCACCTAGACACACACACCAGTGATCACCTACACACACCAGTGATCACCTACACACACCAGTGATCACCTACACACCAGTGATCACCTAGACTCACACACACCAGTGATCACCTACACACCAGTGATCACCTAGACACACACACCAGTGATCACCTACACATACCAGTGATCACCTACACACACATCACTGATCACCTACACACCAGTGGTCACTTAGACACACACACCAGTGATCACCTACACACACACCAGTGATCACCTATACACCACTGATCACCTACACACACACCAGTGATCACCTACATACACATCACTGATCACCTACACACCAGTGATCACCTAGACACACACATACCAGTGATCACCTACACACACACCAGTGATCACCTACACACCAGTGATCACCTACACACACACACACACACAACAGTGATCACCTACACACACCAGTGATCACCTACACACACCAGTGATTACCTATACACCACTGATCACCTACACACACCAGTGATCACCTACACACACCAGTGATCACCTAGACGCACACACACCACTGATCACCTAGACACACACACACACCAGTGATCACCTACACACCAGTGATCACCTACACACCAGTGATCACCTAGACTCACACACACCAGTGATCACCTACACACACACCACTGATCACCTACACACCAGTGATCACCTAGACACACACACACACACACACCAGTGATCACCTAAACACACCAGTGATCACCTACACACACTAGTGATCACCTACACACACCAGTGATCACCTACACACCAGTGATCACCTACACACCAGTGATCACCTAGACGCACACACACCAGTGATCACCAACACACCAGTGATCACCTACACACCAGTGATCACCTACACACACACCACTGATCACCTACACACCAGTGATCACCTAGACACACACACACCAATGATCACCTACACACACACACCAGTGATCATCTAGACTCACACACACCAGTGATCACCTACACACACACCACTGATCACCTACACACCAGTGATCACCTAGACACACACACACACACACACACACACCAGTGATCACCTAAACACACCAGTGATCACCTACACACACCAGTGATCACCTACACACACCAGTGATCACCTACACACCAGTGATCACCTACACACCAGTGATCACCTAGACGCACACACACCAGTGATCACCAACACACCAGTGATCACCTACACACCAGTGATCACCTACACACACACCACTGATCACCTACACACCAGTGATCACCTAGACACACACACACCAATGATCACCTACACACACACACCAGTGATCACCTACACACCAGTGATCACCTACACACACACCAGTGATCACCTACACACCAGTGATCACCTACACACACACCACTGATCACCTACACACACACCACTGATCACCTACACACCAATGATCACCTAGACACACACACACCAATGATCACCTACACACACACACCAGTGATCACCTACACACCAGTGATCACCTACACACACACCAGTGATCACCTACACACACACCAGTGATCACCTACACACACACCAGTGATCACCTACACACACACACACACACCAGTGATCACCTACACACCAGTGATCACCTAGACACACCAGTGATCACCTACACACACACCAGTGATCACCTACACACACATTACTGATCACCTACACAACAGTGATCACCTAGACACACACACACACCAGTGATCACCTACACACACACCAGTGATCACCTACACACACATTACTGATCACCTACACACCAGTGATCACCTAGACACACACAAACCAGTGATCACCTACACACACACCAGTGATCACCTACACACCAGTGATCACATAGACACACCAGTGATCACCTACACACACACCAGTGATCACCTACAAACCAGTGATCACCTACACACCAGTGATCACCTACACACCAGTGATCACCTACACACACCAGTGATCACCTACACACACACCAGTGATCACCTACACACACACACCAGTGATCACCTACACACACACACCAGTGATCACCTATACACCACTGATCACCTACACACACACCAGTGATCACCTACACACAACAGTGATCACCTACACACATTACTGATCACCTACACACCAGTGATCACCTAGACACACACACCAGTGATCACCTACACACACACCAGTGATCACCTACACACACACCAGTGATCACCTACACACACATTACTGATCACCTACACACCAGTGATCACCTAGACACACACAAACCAGTGATCACCTACACACACACCAGTGATCACCTACACACCAGTGATCACATAGACACACCAGTGATCACCTACACACACACCAGTGATCACCTACAAACCAGTGATCACCTACACACCAGTGATCACCTAGAGACACACACACCAGTGATCACCTACACACCAGTGATCACCTACACACACCAGTGATCACCTACACACACCAGTGATCACCTACACACACACCAGTGATCACCTACACACACACCAGTGATCACCTACACACACACCAGTGATCACCTAGACACACACACACCAGTGATCACCTACACACCAGTGATCACCTAGACACACCAGTGATCACCTACACACCAGTGATCACCTAGACACACCAGTGATCACCTACACACCAGTGATCACCTAGACACACCAGTGATCACCTACACACCAGTGATCACCTACACACACCACTGATCACCTACACACACACCAGTGATAATCTAGACTCACACACACCAGTGATCACCTACACACACACCACTGATCACCTACACACCAGTGATCACCTAGACACACACACACACACCAGTGATCACCTAAACACACCAGTGATCACGTACACACACCAGTGATCACCTAAACACACCAGTGATCACGTACACACACCACTGATCACCTACACACACCAGTGATCACCTACACACCAGTGATCACCTAGATGCACACACACCAGTGATCACCTACACACCAGTGATCACCTTGAGACACACACACCAGTGATCACCTACACACCAGTGATCACCTACACACCCACACCAGTGATCACCTACACACACCAGTGATCACCTACACACACCAGTGATCACCTACACACACACCAGTGATCACCTACACACACACCAGTGATCACCTACACACACCACTGATCACCTACACACCACTGATCACCTACACACACACACCACTGATCACCTACACACACACCAGTGATCACCTACACACACACCAGTGATCACCTACACACACACCAGTGATCACCTATACACCACTGATCACCTACACACACACCAGTGATCACCTACACACAACAGTGATCACCTACACACAACAGTGATCACCTACACACACATTACTGATCACCTACACACCAGTGATCACCTAGACACACACACACACCAGTGATCACCTACACACACCAGAGATCACCTACACACACACACACACACACACACACACACACACACACACACCAGTGATCACCTAGACACACACACACACACACACACACACACACACACCAGTGATCACCTAGACACACACACACACACACACACACACACACACACCAGTGATCACCTAGACACACACACACACACACACACACACACACACAACAGTGATCACCTACACACACCAGTGATCACCTACACACACCAGTGATCACCTACACACACACACCAGTGATCACCTACACACACACCAGTGATCACCTAAACACACACACCACTGATAACCTACACACACACACACACACACCAGTGATCACCTACACACACACCAGTGATCACCTAGACACACACACACACACACACAAGTGATCACCTACACACACCAGTGATCACCTACACACACACCAGTGATCACCTACACACACACACCAGTGATCACCTACACTCCAGTGATCACCTACACACACACCAGTGATCACCTAAACACACACACCACTGATAACCTACCACACACACACACACACCAGTGATCACCTACACTACACACCAGTGATCACCTAGACACACACACACACAAGTGATCACCTACACACACCAGTGAATCACCTACACACACATCACCAGTGATCACCTACACCACACCCCACCAGTGATCACCTACACACACACCACTGATCACCTACACACACACCAGTGATCACCTACACACACACCAGTGATCACCTACACACACCAGTGATCACCTACACACACACACCAGTGATCACCTACACAACAACAGTGAATCACCTACACACACACAACCCCCCCCTCCCCTCCCCCCCTCCCCAGTGATCACCTACACACACACCACTGATCACCTACACCACACACACCAGTGATCACCTACACACAACAGTGATCACTTACACACACACCACTGATTCACCTACACACCAGTGATCACCTACAACACATCACACCAGTGATCACCTAAACCCAACACACCAGTGATCACCTAAACACACACAACCAGTGATCACCTAAACCACACACACCAGTGATCACCTAAACACACACACCAGTGATCACCTAAACACACACACCAGTGATCACCTACACACACACACACACCAGTGATCATCTACACACAACAGTGATCACCTACACACACACACCACTGATCACCTACACACCAGTGATCACCTACACACACAACAGTGATCACCTACACACACCAGTGATCACCTACACACACACACCAGTGATCACCTACACACACACACACCAGTGATCACCTACACACACACACACCAGTGATCACCTACACACACACACCAGTGATCACCTACACACACACCAGTGATCACCTACACACACACCAGTGATCACCTCCACACCACTGATCACCTACACACACCAGTGATCACCTACACACACCAGTGATCACCTACACAACAGTGATCACCTACACACACAACAGTGATCACCTACACACACACAACAGTGATCACCTACACACACACCAGTGATCACCTACACACACACACACCAGTGATCACCTACACACACACACCAGTGATCACCTACACACACACACACACACCAGTGATCACCTACACACACACCAGTGATCACCTCCACACCACTGATCACCTACACACACCAGTGATCACCTACACACACCAGTGATCACCTACACAACAGTGATCACCTACACAACAGTGATCACCTACACACACAACAGTGATCACCTACACACACACAACAGTGATCACCTACACACACACCAGTGATCACCTACACACACACACACCAGTGATCACCTACACACACACACCAGTGATCACCTACACACACACCAGTGATCACCTACACACACACACACACACGAGTGATCACCTACACACACACCAGTGATCACCTACACACACACCAGTGATCACCTACACACACACACCAGTGATCACCTACACACACACACCAGTGATCACCTACACACACACACACACCAGTGATCACCTACACACACACACACCAGTGATCACCTACACACACACCAGTGATCACCTACACACACACACACGAGTGATCACCTACACACACACCAGTGATCACCTACACACACACCAGTGATCACCTACACACACCAGTGATCACCTACACACACCAGTGATCACCTACACACACACACCAGTGATCACCTACACACACACCAGTGATCACCTAAACACACACACCACTGATAACCTACACACACACACACACACACCAGTGATCACCTACACACACACCAGTGATCACCTAGACACACACACACACACACACAAGTGATCACCTACACACACCAGTGATCACCTACACACACACCAGTGATCACCTACACACACACACCAGTGATCACCTACACTCCAGTGATCACCTACACACACACCAGTGATCACCTAAACACACACACCACTGATAACCTACACACACACACACACACCAGTGATCACCTACACACACACCAGTGATCACCTAGACACACACACACACAAGTGATCACCTACACACACCAGTGATCACCTACACACACACACCAGTGATCACCTACACACACACACCAGTGATCACCTACACACACACCACTGATCACCTACACACACACCAGTGATCACCTACACACACACCAGTGATCACCTACACACACCAGTGATCACCTACACACACACACCAGTGATCACCTACACACACCAGTGATCACCTACACACACACAACAGTGATCACCTACACACACACCACTGATCACCTACACACACACACCAGTGATCACCTACACACAACAGTGATCACCTACACACACACCACTGATCACCTACACACCAGTGATCACCTACACACACACACCAGTGATCACCTACACAGACACACAAGTGATCACCTAGACACACACACACACCACTGATCACCTACACACCAGTGATCACCTAGACACCCCCACACACACACACACACACACCACTGATCACCTACACAGCACTGATCACCTACACACACACACCAGTGATCACCTACACACACACACACCAGTGATCACCTACACACACACACACACACACACACACCAGTGATCACCTACACACACACACACACACACCAGTGATCACCTACACACACCAGTGATCACCTACACACACCAGTGATCACCTACACACACACACACACACACACCAGTGATCACCTACACACACACACACACACACACACACACACACACACACACACACCAGTGATCACCTACACAACACCAGCATATTTCAAGGCCCTCTTTATGAACATGATCAAGACAATCCCCAAGTGAACACAGTGGACTAGAGAGATTGCAGGGTGTTGATGTGATCTGCCAAAATCACTTATAATTAAAAGACTAATGCACAAAGTGAACAGTCAAGTGTGGTTCATTGTTTATTTATCTCCTGTAATTGAAAAAGAAATTTGAATAGATTACTTTATCATTCAGCATTAAATGACAGAATAATCACGAGGCAAATATTTTGTCCATCTTTAACCAGTGCTTCAGTAGTTCAGTTTCAAACCTGGCCTTTCATATGTTCACCTTTTTTCCCTCCATTTGAAGTTGTAGAAGGTCCATCTCCATGTCACTTTTTCTAATTTGCATTTGAAGATGGACTTTATACAGCTCCTATGCAGGAAGACGGTTAGGGTTAGGGTGAGGGTTAGGGAGCGACATCCCCAGCGGAGCACAGAAGCATTTATTTCTTCTTGGCTTCTTTGCAGACAGATACAGGAACAGGCTCGGGGAACAGGTAAAAACACATGGGTACCAGGACTATCAGGAACTTAGTAAAGTTAAAAAATAAACCTCAAGAAAAAGCACTCTAAAAAAAATAAAAATCAAGCCACAGTGCATAAACAAAAGGCAATAACAGTCATAACAGAACCAACCACAAATGTGACTTAAGTTGTATTAACGGTACAACAACTAAGGACGAAAAACAGGCAACGTAAATAGGACACTAATCAATCAGGGAAAATGACAAACACATGAGTGTAGTTGAGACAGTAAATGGAGGGAGACAACAGGGGAAGAAGTTCTGCAAGGACAGTCAGGGTGCCCTCTAGTGGACAAAGGTGGAATTGCACCTGGGGGCCATGACAACACCACTTGCATTCTGAAACCTTTATTTCTCTCAGCCTTTTTAGCGCTCAGGTCACTGACTGTGTTGAGTAAAGGTTTGATTTGGCATTAGGAGCCAGAGTCATAAATTGCTGCTGTGTTTTAATGTGACTTTTTTAAAGTAAGTGAAATATTTTAGTATAATTTACAGCTTAAAATCACTTACTGTTTTTATCACAGGAGAAATAACACCACAGCTCTGTTTATGATGCTGTTCAATTGTAAAAAAAAAAAAAAAAAAAAAAAAAAAAAAAACCTGAAGAGTGTACTTCCATATTTGGATGAAATCGATTCACACATACCATCTGTACACCTGTATCAACATGATAAGTCAGGCTGGTTTTTCAGATCGGGCCCTCGAGCAGAGTTTAGCTTCAACCCTAATCACACACACCTGATCAAACTAACCAAGGTCTTCAGGTTTACTAAAAATTTACAGGCTGTTGCTAATATAGAACTCATTGACAAGCATAAGCTATTCTGTGTCAATCATTAACATAATTACTGTAAATTACTGTTCATTTTTATTATTTGTTATGCTTATATTTGATCTGTTCATTTCTCATAATATATGAATAAAGCAGGCTTTTCCCCAGATGTCTACTAGCCCTAGCTCTGGAACCAGTGGAGTCTCACACTCAAAATTGCTACTATAGAGGACTTATTCCTGTGAAAATTTTTCGCCCCCCACCAGAGATATTCAACCCGAAACTGAGCAAAATTTTTTTAAAAATTGCACTTTCTCGGGCCCATGAAAACAAAAGAGAAGTCTCAAATCTGAAATGTTCTGCATGCACACTATACTTACCCAGGTACACCCTAAAAAGACTCAGACTCGAACTCTTCACATTATAAACTGACCCTAAAAGAGGACCTGTGAGCAATTTTGAGCATTTCATTTGGACTTAAGTTTAAGGAACAAGAATGTGCAATTATATATATTTATATATATATGTGCATGTAACTTGTAATGTGCTCTAAAGATCAGTGTTTGTTCCAAGGGGCTAGGACCATCCCGAGCCAAGATATGAGTGTCACGAACCTCGAATCAGCACGGAAGCAGGAGCGGGCGGCAGGTGTAGAGCGTGGTATCGGGAAGTACAAGAAACGTAGTCGTAAGACAGGCAATGGTCAAGCGATCAGACGAACAACACAAATGGGGTCAGACGGAGAGCGTAGTCGAAACCAGAAACAAGGGTCGAGGATCACGAGAAGACAAACTAACTAGAACGGCTAGGTAACGCAGAGAAACGAGTTGACTGAACGTATACTTCGCATAGATTCTGGGTGAATGACATCCCTAAGTACTAGCGGTGAGAGTGTGTGATTAGTGCCAGGTGTGTCTGATCAGAACTCCGGGGATGGTGAGCGCATGCGTGCATGAGAAGTGAGTGTTGCATCTTGGTAATTTGAGTTCTGATCTGACTGAGCTGTGACAGAACCCCCCCCCCCCCCCCCCCCCAAAGGGCTCACTCCGGGAGCCGAGTTCTTTCTTGGCCTCCCCCGGGGTCGTGGACCAGGGAGATCAGGATAATTTACGTGAAAGTCTTTAGTAAGCTGTGGATCCAGTATGTCCTGCTTGGGAACCCAGCATTGTTCCTCAGGTCCATAACCATCCCACTCGACCAAATACTCCAGCTTGCCTCTTCTGTGTCTAGATTTGAGGATTCAATTCAATTCAATTTAATTTTATTTGTATAGCGCTTTTTACAATAGACATTGTCTCAAAGCAGCTTTACAGAAATATCAACACGGTATACAGATATTAAAGGTGTGAATTTATCCCAACTGAGCAAGCCACTGAGTGGCGACGGTGGCAAGGAAAAACTCCCTAAGATGTTTTAAGAGGAAGAAACCTTGAGAGGAACCCGACTCAGAAGGGAACCCATCCTCATCTGGGTAACAACAGTTAGTGTGAAAAAGTTCATTATGGATTTATATGAAGTCTGTATGGCGTTAGGAGCAGCCGTAGTCCCAGCAGTCTGGAATTAAAGAAGATTTGAGCTCCATCCAGAGGCAGAAAGGATCTGGATCTCTAGTGTAGCTGTCGCTGAAAGCATGTATGTGTCATTTCTTTATTTAAGCCTTTAAAGTATTTATTTGTTATGTTATTATTACAATAATGCACTGTAAATATTAATAGTAATTTGCCTATGTGAGTTTTGTTTTACAAGACTTGCAGAAATAGTGACACCTACAGGTTAAACTGGTGAGCTGCATTTAATTTAAGTTACTGTGGTCATGTGATTAGCCTAACTAATAGCAGTGCAAAATGTGCATGCAGTTTGTTGGTGCTACGCTGTACACGGAGTTAGATGCTAAAGAAGAGAATAATTAAACAGTAAAGCGTTACAGCAACTCCTAGATTTCTGGTCGGAAGGCGCACACGGTATGTTAGTTTGTGATGTTGTGCATTTCATGTTTGTGATGTTGTGCATTTCATGTTTGTATTGCAATGTAATAGCGCAATGTTTCCTAGGGCCATTAATGCTAGTTTAATATGTGAGCAAGATGAATGAATACTCATGGACTCTTAAGAACATGCTTATGTACAATATGCTCATGTGAGAATGTGTTATGCACTTTATTTCAGTTTTTCACGTTGTTTGACGGTGTTTGACGGTGATTGAATGCACTTAAGTTGTGAAGGAATGCAATTAAAGAAACGACAAACATCAGTTGAAGCGTACGTTTTAATCTGACCAGAAGAATAAGTTTGGGAGCAGCTACAGTGAAAAACGTGGCCTACTGCCTTTTGTAAGGCAGTGAAGAAGAACGTAGGCCTATTCTGGAAAAGCAGTGAAAAACGTGGCCTGCTGCCACGAGCCACAGTGAAGAACATACTGCTTCGTGAACTGCAGTGAAAAAGTATTGTTTGGTGTGGTGTAAAACATCGCCATCCATGGACATGTACAACGTAGCCATTGGAGAGTGAGCAACGATCGCCAGCATCCCAGGGAATATTGTACGGGCCGCCCCTTGTGAAGTCTCCGTCCCGCACTCAGCGTAAACGACCTGCCTACCCATCCTGGCATTCATCCAACGTGACCTCGCGAGCTTCAGTTCAGCGTGAAGGTGGAACCCAGAAGAAGACGGTGCTGCAGCTGCCAAGAACGGCCACAGGGAAGCAACAACGCGACATCTTTGGACAATTGAGTTTGTGAACATTCATTAAATCTGGATTCCAGGTCAGACTGTGCATTTACATTTCTCAGTTTTGTTTAAATTGTTATTTATTGCAATTCCAATTTATTATTTGAAACAAAGGAAAAATGAGAACTGCATCTGAATAGTTTTGTAAGTTGAATAGCAGTGTGTATATAACGTACTTGTTTGATCATTTGAAAGTGTGTATTTTCCTGGTCATTCTAGTTTACCTTTCATCATTTAATATTTCAGTAGTGTTGTTTCAAAATAGTTTACTAAAATGGATCAAAGCACACCAGATGTTTGTGTACTAGAAGGAGTACTACAGGCTCTAGAAAACGAGAAAACAGAATTACAGAAGGAATTAGAAACTGAACTTGAAACCTCAGAGAAACAAAGAATTGAAGAACGGTTAGCTGAAATTAATAAAGACCTCCAAATACATAGGATAGGGCTCCAGGAGCCAACACCTGGCACTGAACAAGCAGTGAGGCGGTCAGAAAGAGAAAAACACCCAACAGAAAAGATGCTTGCGCTCATTAAACAGGAGAGCATAAAAAAGGAAAGAAAGTTCATGTTAACATGTGTAACCTTCAAGGCTGAGGTTCAGTATATTAGAACTAAACTAAAGGAAGAATGCTGTAAATCAGACTTAGGCGAAATGATAAGAACCTTGGAAAAGTATGAGTCAGAAATAAAGCAGGAATATAAGAGCTTACGTGCACTGACCACACCAGCCCAAGATATACGAAGGAGAATGGATATCTGCACATCAGTGACTTCTGAAATAACTACACTTCTGAAAGTGCGTTACGCAGAAGCTGATAAAGAGTTTAATGCAGAAGCTGTTAAGGAAACTCTTTCAAAATTACTCCAGAGAGAAGACGCAAGGTCAGTTTATGGGTCAACTGTGTCAAGAGCTGGAGTGGGTAGTGTGCAAGATAGTCAAGTGTCAGTAAAGAAAGCAGAGGCGGCGGCACGCTTGGCATCGAAACGTGCTGAACTTAACAGGGAAAGGGAAATATCTGCACAAAGAAAAGAGGTGCTAGCTCAACAAGAGAAGTTAAAACTGATGGAAGAACAAAGGAATCTTGAGGCTATGGAAGCTGAATACAATGTATATGCTGAAGAGGAATTAAAATTGAATGCTGAAATAGGAGAAACTAGAGAAATCTTCACTTTGTCTCCAAGTCAGCTTCCAGTGCAGCATAACAGCACTCCATGCACCCAGAATCCCAAAGACCTTTCAATCCCTTTTTGTTCTGAAAGCAAAATAGAACCAAAATCAAATGAAGCCTCGCTAGTTCAAGCATTAAAAGAATCCCTGGCAATGACTAGACTTCCAGCACCAGAGCCGTTCATGTTTACAGGAGATCCACTTAAATTCACTGAATGGCGTACCTGCTTCAAGGCCTTAATCGAAACAAGTTGCACAAACCCAGCTCATAGACTATATTTCTTGAAAAAATACATCAGTGGAGAAGCACTTTCTGTGTTAGAAGGAACATTTTATAGAAGTGATGAGGAAGCCTACACGCAGGCTTGGGATGCCCTTAACAAACGTTATGGTCACCCCTTCATAGTTCAAAGAGCATTCAGGGGGAAGCTGAGTAGCTGGCCCAAGATTGGACCAAAGGAATCACTGAAATTAAGGGAATTTAGTGATTTCCTCATCTCCTGCAAGAATGCAATGCCTTACGTTCATGGTCTAAAGGTTTTAGATGATTGTCAAGAAAACCAAAAGCTGTTACAAAAACTTCCTGACTGGGCAACAACTCGCTGGAACCGGTACGTCACTAAAGCACTAGATGAAGGGAAGCCATATCCTGCCTTTAAGGAGTTCTCAGACTTTGTAGCCGAAGAGGCACGTGTTGCTTGCAATCCAGTTTCTTCTCTTTTTGCATTAAAACAAGCAGATGAGAAAAATGGAAAGGAACAGAAGCGTCTCAAAGCCAGCACTCTAGCAACGTCAACAAAGGTGTTTCAAAGATCAAGATTCACTTCAAAGGACTCAAGTGCATCAGGAAGTTCTACAACCAACTCTCCTGCCACTCAAACCAAAAGACAAATAGATTGTGTGTGCTGTCAACAAAATCACTTTATTTATAAATGTGAAAAGTTTGCAGCGATGTCTCTAGAGGAAAAGAAAAAATTTGTCATTAGCAACAATATGTGCTTCGGGTGCCTCAGAGTCGGACATGTTGCAAAAAATTGCAGAAAGAGGGCTACTTGCAATATTTGTAGACAAAGTCATCCATCTCCACTTCACGAAGAACGCCCTGTAGGAGAAAAGCTAGAAGCATTACCACAAAAGGACAATTCTTCCATTGCCTTATGCACCGTGAGAATGGACAATGGTGATTGCACTTCCATGATTGTTCCAGTGTGGCTCTCTAGTGTGGCCAAGAATAGTCCAGAGACTTTAGTGTATGCATTACTGGACACACAGAGTACCAGTACCTTCATTGACCATGATGTCTGTGGAAAAATTCAAGCGCACACAGAACCTGTCAAACTGAAGTTGTCAACAATGACTGACAAGAGTTCAATACTGAATTGTCACAGAGTTGTTGGACTGAAGGTGAGAGGGTACAATTTACAAGAGTACATTGAGCTACCTCCAGCATACACTCAAGAATACATCCCACTAGAGAAGAATAGCATTCCCACTCGTGAAACAGCAGCAGGGTGGACTCACCTTCTGAGCATAGCCGAAGAGATGCCAGATCTGTTGAACTGTCCTGCAGGACTTCTGATTGGCTATGACTGTGCACGGGCTCTGAAACCAAAAGCAGTGATATCAGGGGAAGAGTATGAACCTTATGCAGTCAAGACAGATTTAGGCTGGAGTATAGTTGGAGCCAAAATGCCTTGCACTGACATAAGGGATGGCGAAGGGTTCTGCCATCGTATCTCTGTGAAAGAACTTCCACCTATCACACCTGCCTCTGTGATCAAAGCATTAGAGAGAGATTTTCTTGACACAAATCCAAGAGAAAGGACAATATCCCAAGATGACATTCAATTTCTGCATCTCTTGAATGGGAAAATTCAATATAACGAAGAGGGACATCTGGAGATGCCTCTACCATTTAGAAAGCGTCCTCAGCTTCCAAATAACAAGCAGCTGGCTACAGTCAGATTGAAACATTTAAAAGGAAAAATGGAAAAGAGTCCAAAGTACAAGGAAGATTATATCAAATTCATGGACAATGTCTTTAGAGATGGTGATGCAGAAGAAACAAATGCCACCACAAAGGAAGGCAACACATGGTACATTCCGCACCATGGGGTGTATCATCCTAGGAAGCCTAAGAAGATTAGGGTCGTATTTGACTGCTCTGCCAAATGTGAAGGCACCTCTCTGAATGACCACCTCCTCACAGGACCTGATCTAACAAAGACTCTGACTGGAGTGCTGTGTAGATTTCGACAGCATCAGATCGCGATTAATTGCGATGTTGAGAAAATGTTTCACCGCTTCCACGTAACCCCAGAAGATCGGGATTTCTTGAGGTTCCTGTGGTGGGAAAATGGGAACACCGCAAGAGAGCCCAAAGAATACCGGATGCGAGTTCACATATTTGGAGCAGCATCATCGCCTGGATGTGCTAACTATGGCATGAAATACCTCGCCAGCAAATATGAGAATGATTACCCATTGGCTGCAGTCTTCATCCGGAAAAATTTCTATGTGGATGATGGGCTAATCAGTGTCGATTCAGTTCAAAGAGCCAACCAGCTTGTGAATGAAGCACGGGAAGTCTTTAGTAAAGGACAGCTGCGCTTACACAAATTTGTCTCTAACAACAGAAAGGTTTTGGATGCAATTCCAGAGAGTGAACGGGCAAGTGCAGTGAAGGATGTGGACCTGAACTACAGCGAGCTTCCAATGCAGAGTGTGCTGAGAGTGAAGTGGAGCATAGAGACGGATGCGTTCTCATTCAATGTCGTCCTCAATGAAAAGGCAGCCACCCGGCGAGGAATCCTATCAACGGTAGCTAGTGTATACGACCCATTAGGATTTCTCTCTCCCTACATCTTGACTGGGAAAAGAGTGCTGCAAGAGATGTGCAAACGAGGTGTAGGATGGGATGAACATGTTCCCCTTGAACTGAAGCCAAAGTGGGAAACATGGCTCCATGACCTGGAAAATCTTGAGAAAATTCAAATACCAAGATGCTTCATTCCTGATCACCTCAGCACAATACGAAAAATTGAGCTGCATCATTTTTCAGATGCCAGCAACAATGGCTATGGGCAATGTTCTTATATCAGGATTGTTGCTGATGAACAAGTACATTGTGCATTAGTCATGGGTAAGGCCAGAGTGGCACCCACAAGGGTGGTCAGCATTCCACGCCTTGAGCTCACTGCAGCTACAGTCTCTGCCGCTGTGAGTAGTGTCCTTAGAGAAGAGCTGGAGCTGAAGATAGACCAGGAGTTTTTCTGGACTGATTCACAGGTGGTGCTCGGGTACATCAAGAATGACGCCCGACGCTTTCATGTTTTTGTAGCAAATCGCGTCCAGAAAATAAGAGACACTACTGATCCTAGTCAGTGGTTCTACGTCGAAACAAGCCAGAATCCAGCCGACCACGCATCTAGGGGTCTCAAGGTGGCAGACCTAATAGAATCAAATTGGCTCAGAGGACCAAAGTTCTTATGGGAACAAGAAATTGTTTTTAGCCAAAGATCCCCAGAGCTTCTTGTAGGTGACCCAGAGGTCAAAGTCCTGAAAACAGATGCTGTTGAAAGAGACAGCTTCCTCCATAGGCTGTCAAGACTCTCAGATTGGAATACAACCCTCAACATTATTGCTCGGATTCAGAGACTGGCACACAAAGACAGGTCTGGACCCATTAGTGTAGAGGAACGAAGAGGAGCCGCTCTTGTGCTCATCAGAGCAGCACAAAGAGAAGCCTTTGAAAAGGAGCTGAAATTGTTTAGTCAGGAATCCACAAAGCTACCAAAAACTCACAAGATGTATCAACTTGACCCTATCTTTCAGAATGGATTGCTCAGGGTTGGTGGCAGGTTGAGAATGTCCTCCGCATCAGTTGAGTTGAAACATCCAGTTATCCTTCCTAAGGAAGGCATTGTCACACAGCTTATACTTGACCACTGTCACAAAAGGACTCAGCACCAAGGCCGAGGTCAAACCTTGAATGAGCTCAGAGCCAGCGGATATTGGATAATAGGTGCAAGCAAGGTAGTGGCCAAGCACATCAAGAGTTGTGTCACTTGCAGAAAGGTGCGTGGACGGACTGAAGAACAGCGAATGGCAGACTTGCCTGTTGACCGAGTAGATCCATCTCCTCCATTCTTGTACACCGGAATTGACTGTTTCGGGCCATTTAACACGAAACAAGGTCGAAAGGAATTCAAGCGGTATGGTCTGTTGTTCACATGTCTAAGCTGCAGGGCCATCCACTTAGAAATGTTGGAGGATCTCACAACAGACGCATTTTTGAATGCTTTGAGATGCTTCATAGCAATTAGAGGAGCGGTAAGACAAATCCGATCTGACCAAGGTACTAATTTCCTTGGAGCAAAGAATGAGTTGGAGAGAGGTCTAATGGAACTTGACAAGGAAAGGATTTCAACTTACCTTGCAAGAAAGCAATGTGACTTCCTGATGAATGTGCCTGAAGCAAGCCACATGGGAGGCATTTGGGAACACCAAATACGGACGGTTAGGAGCGTGATGAGTTCTTTTCTGGCACAGGCTAAAGGGAGACTGGATGACACCTCTTTGAGGACATTCTTCTATGAAGCCATGTCAATTGTTAACAGTCGTCCACATAGTTCATAGACTAGTATCCTAAAACATTAAACAGGAAATATTAAACTTTCAGACTAAGCTGTTCAAAACCAAGTATCAAAAATTAGTTGCTAAATGTATAGGAAAATTACACGATTTATTCAGTTTATTCAGAATATGGTTAACATAAATCTTTGTAATTTTGGTGGCAGTGTAGCTGTCGCTGAAAGCATGTATGTGTCATTTCTTTCTTTAAGCCTTTAAAGTATTTATTTGTTATGTTATTATTACAATAATGCACTGTAAATATTAATAGTAATTTGCCTATGTGAGTTTTGTTTTACAAGACTTGCAGAAATAGTGACACCTACAGGTTAAACTGGTGAGCTGCATTTAATTTAAGTTACTGTGGTCATGTGATTAGCCTAACTAATAGCAGTGCAAAATGTGCATGCAGTTTGTTGGTGCTACGCTGTACACGGAGTTAGATGCTAAAGAAGAGAATAATTAAACAGTAAAGCGTTACAGCAACTCCTAGATTTCTGGTCGGAAGGCGCACACGGTATGTTAGTTTGTGATGTTGTGCATTTCATGTTTGTGATGTTGTGCATTTCATGTTTGTATTGCAATGTAATAGCGCAATGTTTCCTAGGGCCATTAATGCTAGTTTAATATGTGAGCAAGATGAATGAATACTCATGGACTCTTAAGAACATGCTTATGTACAATATGCTCATGTGAGAATGTGTTATGCACTTTATTTCAGTTTTTCACGTTGTTTGACGGTGTTTGATGGTGTTTGATGGTGTTTGATGGTGTCTGACGGTGATTGAATGCACTTAAGTTGTGAAGGAATGCAATTAAAGAAACGACAAACATCAGTTGAAGCGTACGTTTTAATCTGACCAGAAGAATAAGTTTGGGAGCAGCTACATCTAGTATCTCCATAAATTCGTGTGGGGCTCGGCGAAAGGAGAGAGGGTGAAAAAAGATAATTATGACTGCGAAGTAGTAGAACAGAATCTAGTCAGGGTAGGCTTGAGTAAACAAATACGTTTTAAGCCTAGACTTAAACACTGAGACTGTGTCTGAGTCCCGAACACTAATAGGAAGACTGTTCCATAACTGTGGGGCTCTATAAGAGAAAGCTCTTCCCCCTGCTGTAGCCTTCACTATTCGAGGTACCGTCAGATAGCCTGCATCTTTTGATCTAAGTAGGCGTGGCGGATCATAGAAAACCAAAAGGTCGCTTAGATATTGTGGCGCGAGACCATTTAGTGCTTTATAGGTTAATAAAAGTATTTTATAGTTAATTCAAGATTTTACTGGGAGCCAATGCAGTACTGATAATATCGGTGTGATATGGTCGTACCTTCTAGTTCTAGTTAGGACTCTAGCAGCTGCATTCTGGACTAACTGGAGCTTATTTATATTCCTACTGGAACATCCAGACAGTATGGCATTACAGTAATCTAATCTAGAGGTGACGAAAGCATGAACTAGTATTTCCGCATCATGTAGTGACAATATGTTTCTTATTTTAGAAATATTTCTGAGATGAAAGAAGGCTATCCTAGTAATATTATCTACATGAGCATCAAATGATAGGCTGGAGTCAATAATCACTCCAAGGTCTTTAACTGCTGTACATGATGAAACAGAAAGACCCTCCAGAGTAACCATGTGATCAGAAAGATTACTTCTAGCTACACGTGGGCCTAATAAAATTATTTTTGTTTTATCAGAATTAAGTAGAAGGAAGTTAGTTAACATCCAATGTCTAATGTCCTTTACACAATCCTTAACTTTAATAAGCTGTTGTCTGTCCTCTGGCTTCGCTGAAACATACAGCTGTGTATCATCAGCATAAGAGTGGAAGCTAATTCCATGTTTACGAATAATTTGACCTAGGGGTAGCATATATAAAGTAAAGAGCAGTGGGCCTAAAACAGAACCTTGTGGAATTCCAAAAGTAACCTCAGTACGCATGGAGAATTCACCATTTACATCTACGAACTGATAACGATCGGTGAGATAAGACCTGAGCCAGGAGAGGACTGTTCCCTTAATACCAACATTTTCTAATCTATCAAGGAGAATAGTGTGATCTATAGTATCAAAAGCTGCACTAAGGTCGAGTAACACAAGCAGCGAGACACAACCCTGATCAGAGGTCAGTAGAAGGTCATTTACTACTTTAACTAACGCTGTCTCTGTGCTATGATGAGGTCTAAATCCTGACTGACACATTTCATGAATGTTATTCCTATCTAAGTACGAGCATAACTGCTTTGCTACAACCTTTTCTAAAATCTTAGAGATGAAGGGGAGATTTGATATTGGTCTATAGTTGGACAATTGAGATGGGTCAAGATCAGGTTTTTTAATCAAGGGTTTAATAACTGCTAATTTAAGTGATTTAGGTACACAGCCAGTACTTAGGGAAGAATTGATTATATTTAAAAGTGGTTCAATTACTACTGGACCAATCTGTTTAAACAAACATGTAGGTACGGGATCTAGTATGCAAGTTGATGAATTGGCTGAAGAGATTAATGTAGCTAGTTCGGTCTCTCTAAGCGGAGCAAAACACTCTAAACTTTGATCTGATATTGCTACACTGTCATGTAACGGGTTTGTTACAGTACTGTCCGGTTTTAATTTAATGGCCTGTATTTCACGTCTAATATTTTCAACCTTATCATGAAAAATTTCATGAAATCTTCACTGCTATGTAATGACTGAGTGTTTCTCTCTGTAGTGGTTTTATTCCTAGTTAATTTTGCTACTGTGTTGAAAAGGAATCTAGAATTGTTTTTGTTGTCTCCTATTAAGGTGGAGAAATAGATTTTTCTAGCATCGCCAAGGATGTTCTTGACACGGTAAGCCGGTTGTCCATCAATTTCCAGAGGGGTCGGAGGAGTTTCAGATGGTACTTATGTGGCTAATGGACCGTTGATAACAGGTTTGAGACATGATACGTGGAATGAGGGGGAGATGCGGCTGTGTCGTGGCAGTTCCAGACAGTAAGTGATTTCATTGACTCGCTTGAGGATCTTGAATGGTCCAGTGTATCTTGGCATTAGTTTTTTACAGCTATGAGCTTGTCTTAAGTCCTTTGTGGACAACCACACCCTATCGCCTGGTTGGTAATTAGGGTGTTCTTTGCGGTGGCGATCTGCTTTGCGCTTGTATGTGTCTGTGGACTCCTTCAGGCATCGGTGGATGTCAGCCCAGACACGCTCGCTACGTTCAAACCATTGGTCAACGGCAGGAGCTGCGGTGGGAGTCGCGTTCCACAGGAACAGTGCAGGTTGGTAACCTAGTACGCACTGGAAAGGAGTGAGATTGGTAGCCAAATGACGTAGTGAGTTCTGGGCGTACTCGGCCCATGGCAAAAACTTGCTCCAATCCTCTGGGTTATTGGCACAGAAAGTACGGAGGAATCGCCCTAGTTCCTGATTGATTCGTTCAACTTGTCCATTGGCTTGTGGGTGATATCCGGAGGTGAGATTCACTGTTACTCCCATCTTAGTCATGAAGCTGGACCACACTCTGGAAGTAAACTGCGGGCCCCTGTCACTGACAATCTCCTCCGGAATGCCGAAATATCTAAAAACATGCTGGAATAGAAGTTCGGCTGTCACGAAGGGAGAGCAGGTAATGGAATAAAACATACGGACTTGGAAAACTGGTCCACTGTGACTAGAACTGTGGTATTTCCTTGGGATCTTGGCAAATCCGTTACGAAGTCTACGGATATGTGTGACCATGGGCGTTCGGGTATGGGTAAGGGCTTGAGCCTCCCGGCTGGGAGGGTCCGAGGTACCTTATTCTGTGCGCAAGATGAACAGGATGCCACCACCTTGTGTATATCTCCCTCCATATTGGACCACCAGTACTTCTCTTTTAGGAGATGGTGTGTGCGCTGTGCCCCTGGATGCCCTGTACTGAGTACCATGTGTGCCCAGATGATGAGTTCTTGGCGGTACTCTTCGGGTACAAATAGTTTGTTAGGGGGACACTTTACGGGTACTTGTAACTGGGGAATCTGCTCTAGCTCCTAGTCCAGATCCCACTCTAGCGCATTGATAATACATGAAGGATGGATGATATACTCTTCATGCTCGTTGACACGTTCTGTGTGGTCGAGACGAGACAGGGCATCAGCTTTTATGTTCTTGGGCCCTGGTCTGTAGGATAACGTGAAGTGAAACCTGGTAAAGAACAGGGCCCATTGGGCCTGGTGGGGTGTGAGTCGCTTTGCAGTGCGAAGGTACTCCAGGTTCTTATGGTCTGTGAAGATGACAAAGGGATGTGTAGCCCCCTCTAACCAGTGTCTCCACTCCTCCAGCGCTAACTTAACTGCTAAGAGTTCACGATTTCCCACATCGTAGTTTCTCTCAGCGGGGGAAATCTTTCGCGAGAAGAACGCCACCGGATGGAGCTTTGGCTTCTCTCCGAATTGCTGGGATAAAATGGCTCCTACCCCAATCTCTGACGCGTCCACCTCCACTATAAACGATCTGGATGGGTCCGGATGTTTGATGATGGGTGCAGTAGTGAAGGCTTTCTTGAGCGTGTCGAAGGCGGTTTGGGCGGTTGGATTCCATGATAGACGTTTGGGTTTCCCCTTTAGCAGGGACGTGAGGGGGTTGGCAATGGCACTGAAATTTCTAATAAACCTTCTGTAGAAGTTTGCAAACCCCAGAAACCTCTGAAGTTCCTTGATCGTCATGGGTGGGGGCCAGTTTACTACTGCCTGGACCTTTTCTTGGTCCATGGAGATCCCCTCGGGGCTGATGACATATCCCAGAAATGCAATGGTGGTTCTATGAAATTCGCATTTCTCGGCTTTAACATATAACTGATGACAGAGCATTCGTTGTAGAACTTGACGGACGTGGTGAACATGTCACGTAACATGTTGTTAATTAGACATTGGAAGACCGAGGGAGCATTAGAAAGCCCATACGGCATGACCTGATACTCATAGTGACCTGAAGTTGTGCTGAACCCAGTCTTCCATTCATCTCCTTCTCGAATCCGAACCAAGTTGTATGCACTGCGTAAGTCCAGTTTCGTGAAGATGGTGGCAGTGCGTATTTGTTCCAGAGTGGCTGGTACTAGAGGTAGTGGGTAACGGTACTTGACGCAACGCCGGTTTAGTCCTCGGTAGTCGATGCATGGTCGTAAACCTCCTCCCTTCTTCTCTACGAAGAAAAACCCCGCGGATGCTGGAGAAGTAGATGGTCGTATATAACCTTGGTGCAACACTTCCTGAATGTACTCCTCCATGGCTTTTTGTTCAGTTACCGTTAACGGATAGACTCTCCCTCGTGGTGCTGTAGTGCCTGGAAGCAAATCGATTGCGCAGTCGTAATCTCGATGAGGAGGTAGTCCACTAGCCTTCTTCTTACTGAATACTTCAATGAGGTCGTGGTAAACACTGGGGATCAGAACTTTGTCCGCCTTGTCCGGGCTCTCAACGGATGTGGATGCTAAGGAGATCACAGGGACTTGGAGACAGTGATTGATGCAGTGAGCTGACCAGCGAGTGATCTCCCTTTGATTCCATGAAATTTGTGGGTTGTGATGTTCGAGCCAAGGAAGACCGAGAACCACTGGATGCCAAGCTGTCACAATGTAATTTTCTCCTGATGAAGAGCGCTGGTGCGGAGGTTAATATGTTCGGTGCAGTGGGTGATTAAACCATCTCCAATGGGGGCTCCATCAATGGCTTGGACACGGCGGGGGGTGCTGAGAGGACGAGAGGACGGGGCGCTAGGGTTCTCAGATGCTGGTGCTTCTGCCTTGTTGCGTAAGGAGCGGCGGCTTCGTAGTAGACAATCCAGGCGTATAGCTACGTTGATGAGTGAGTCGAGAGTCAGCTGATCATCGCAGCACGCCAGCTCCGTTACGATGTCGGCATTTAATCCCCGGCGAAACATAGTCTTTAGAGCGTGTTGATTCCATCCACTCCTAGCGGCCACAGTACGAAATTCAAGAGCGTAATCCGCCACGCAACGTGATCCCTGCATCAAGGGTAATAATTCCTCCCCAGTCTCCCGGTTGTCTGGAGAATGATCGAATACAGTGCGGAAACGTGATGTCAGCTGATCATACATGCTGATGACATTCCCTTCCTGTTCCCATTCTGCAGTGGCCCAGAGGAGAGCTCTCCCGGTTAAGAGTTCTATGAAGTGGAGTATTTTCCGATTCTCCGTCATGCCTGGGTACATGGAAAAAAACAGGGAGCACTGGAGTAAAAAACCTCGGCAGCGTGCCGGATCTCCATCGTACTTCTCCGGCGCTAGAGTGGGAGGTAAGCGTGTGGTCGGTGCCGTAGAAACCTGCGCGGCTTGGTTTAGCCAAGCTACCTGCTCAGTCAGGTTTGCGAGACGGTGATCATGGTCACTAATCATCCGGCCATGTCCCTCAATGGCTTGCGGCCAACAGGGATCTCCTGCTGCTTCCATTGGAATGCGAAGTATTCTGTCACGAACCTCGAATCAGCACGGAAGCAGGAGCGGGCAGCAGGTGTAGAGCGTCGGTATCGGGAGTACAAGAAACGTAGTCGTAAGACAGGCAATGGTCAAGCGATCAGACGAACAACACAAATGGGGTCAGACGGAGAGCGTAGTCGAAACCAGAAACAAGGGTCGAGGATCACGAGAAGACAAACTAACTAGAACGGCTAGGTAACGCAGAGAAACAAGTTGACTGAACGTATACTTCGCATAGATTCTGGGTGAATGACATCTCTAAGTACTAGCGGTGAGAGTGTGTGATTAGTGCCAGGTGTGTCTGATCAGAACTCCGGGGATGGTGAGCGCATGCGTGCATGAGAAGTGAGTGTTGCATCTTGGTAATTTGAGTTCTGATCTGACTGAGCTGTGACAATGAGGTTTCCGTAAACAGCTGTACAGTATAACCAAAATTTGTTGTGTGCCATGACCCAAAGATGGCCGTCATAGTTAAACCAAGTAAAATAATAGTAATAATAATAATAATAATAATAATAATCATCATAATAATAATAATAACAAACTGGTGGTTTTCCAATGCCAATACATAGCGGCAATCACTTAATCGAAAAATTAAAAATGGTCAAGCAACCCAACTTTACAGTTACTGGCCCACCTGAGATGGAGTTGGTGTTTGTGAGTCCAACCTAAACTGTTTTAGTAACTAATTTCAGTTTTTTTAGTTATAAAGGCTACAATAAAATTTACAATAGAATTTAATTCATCAGCTTCTGTTTAAGTTATGCGTGAAAGTTTATGTTTGGTCAACATTTAAAGCTTGTTCTGAAAACTAAAAATGGTAATCGAAGTTAACTTTTAAAAAAAGATGTTTTAAGTTGGAGACAGTTTTTTACTGTGTAGTTGTTGGGATGTTTGTACCGCACTGAGAGCAGGTAGGTATGGAGGGAATGTAAAGGTGGAGGCAAAGAGAAAGTAGTGATTAGACAGGAATGTCTGGCATCATTTCAGTCTAAAAACTAAAGTCGAACTGGTTTAGTGTGGATTTCGTTAGCTTCTGAAGAACGCGTCACTGCGGGGAGTCTGAGCTGCAACGTGCATTTTACCCATTCAGAAATAATGATATTTTTTTCAACGAACACTTTATTCATATTTAAGTTCAGCACAATTCAACGGTGAATAATACAGCATCGTAGTCCAAATACAAATTCAGTTAGTAGTTGCATTTAAAAATATCATACAAAACTGGTTCTAGAAAATAAATTTAAAAAACACAAAATAGTAAACATACAATGACTTGTACATATCACTCCCAGAATAAATGAAAATAATCCCAAACCCTGTTCTGATGTGATTGATATAGCAGTGTTCCTTCTTCTGAAATAGTAATAATTAAATATATATATATATATATTAATTCATCAGGTGTTAACATTGGCCAGTGTATGAAACAGTGATTACAGTCTAAATTGTGATAAAAGGTTAGAAAGTGTACAATAAGCACATTGGTGAAGCTAAGCAGTGTTAGCAATGATGTTAGCATTCTGGGAAACTCTTATTAAGAAAACTGAAAGTATGAAAGTATCTACATCAATCTAGTAAAAACTGACCAAAAAACTGGCTAGGCCAACAAATAAATACGCCATTTGGAAGTTTTTGTTTGTTTGTTTATTTTTTCAAGAAAAAGATGCTACCAGGTAACTATATCCAAGTATTAATGTCAACATAGTCTTGAGAAAATTGTGTTATTTACACAGAAAACACAGGGAAATGTGTGTGCTTAACTAAATCTATCAGGCCATTCTACAGACGGACTAAAGGGCGAACCGTAGGGAGAGGAAGGTGTAGGGCTGTCGCTGCTTGGAGAGGCAGATCTAGAAGAAGCTGGACTATGATGGGGTGATGCACGAGGAGAAAGGCCCATGTTGCTAGCAACCGCTTTCACTAATTTAACAATACCATGTTTAATTTTCTGTGGAGCATCAGGCCATATCGAGTCCATATCATTTTGTGAAGAATAGTGCCTGCCTCTATTATTGTTTTCCTTTTCCTCCAAATAGTTCATAGATGGCAGGAAATGGTGCTGAGGAACACCAAGGAAGTTTCCACCAGACGCGGAATACAAGCGGCGCTCTCGAGTGCCCATCATTTGTCTAAGTGAGCATTCAGGAGCGGAACTAGCTAAATCGATTCGTCCAAATTTCACCAAGCACTCCTGACTGTTGAACATTCTCAGCATACCTTTTCGCAAGCGGTTCCCATCTTCATCTCGTTCTCCTTTCCGGCAGGGCGAGTGCGAGGCCGAGCGACTTTCATGAGCCGAATCAGCGTTCCCTGAATTGTAATTCCTCAAATTGCACTTTGCTGAATCTGGGCTTTTGTGTCTCAGTTTTCTGGTAATTTCATCCTTCAGTGAGACGCAGATCTGAGGCATGGGGAGTGGGCTAGAGGGAGATCTTCTGTGTTGATGCTGCTTCTGAGGCTGAGCAGAATAGCAGCACTTGACTTTTGAGGGCAAGGGATTAGGGACTTTACTCTTCTGCAGGTTGGGTGAGGGAGGATGAACCTTGTGATCATGTGGATGGTTGATGTGAAAGTTCTGAAAAAAAAAACATTGATAGAAGGTCAGGTCATGAGTGAAAAGTCGAGAGTCGAGTCCAAGTCAACATCTCTCAAGTGAAAGTCGAGTCTAAATCAGATCCTCACGTTTAAAGACGAGTCACATCACAGTTTTTGAATATATTCCTCTGTTTTGGCGTAACACCCTCACCTGTTTGTCCAGAGCCAGATTATCAGTGATGACCAGGTCTTGTCGATACAACCCTGGGGAGTTCTGCTGTTGCTGATGTTGTTGTTGTTTTTGATGTTTGTGTAGTAGTATTTTGTATTGTCGCCACATTTCAGACTTAATATAATCTCTTTCTTGCTGCTTTCTCCTTAGACTCTCCTACACAAAGAGAGAGAGAGAGAGATACAGAGAGAGAGACAAAGAGACAGAGAGAGAGGTTTTAGCAAAACTATTATTTACAACATAAAAACATTTGTCACAACAATTTAATCAAATATTCATTGATAAAATAAAAAATTGAGAACCAACCGACCCTCATCAGTTGCACACAAAACATTGTTGACACACCAAATATCATTAAAACACCTCTCATTTTTAAAATAAGATTATAATATACACATTACATATTTAACCTTCCAGCTACTGGATTCTTGAACATTAATGCAGCATCAGTATTAAAACGTTGCAGCCCTTCATTCTTTCTCATCTTCCAAATTGCTAATGTCGCTGTTTCTGTCAAGTAGTTTATCAATCATGCTTTCCTTCTGATTACGAATCTATACATCACACCCCAAATAAAAACTCCTTCTGAGAATTCCTCATCAAATGCTTGAACCCATCTCTTAAGAAGATCAAAAAGACCTTTCAATCTTTTGAATTTCAAAAACAAATGCTCTAAATTCTCTATCATCCCACAAATCCTACACAGTCCACCCACTGCTGGATTCAGGTGTCCATAGCTGTCACCCCGTGAATAATCTTCCACTGTAGAGCAGCAGTTTGCTTCTCTATAGGGAACTTTTACACAGTCCTCCACTTGCTCCCCACCAGGAAGTCTGGCTTCAACAAACCTGGCCACCTTGAAGCCTTTTGTCTTCTGAGGGAATCCTGACCGCAGAATAATATATTGCTTTCTTCGGTGCAGAGTTAAAATATACTAACTGCGGGGTTTCGCCCAGGCTGCTGTCGCGACGGGCAGAGAGCCGGCGCACACAAGAAGGAAATCGCTCCTTCTCCAACTGCCGCACCGGCACGACGTGGGCAGCTTCCTGCCGAACATTCCGCCAGCCGGAAGGACCGCCGCGGCAGGGCGGGACTGACGCGACACCGGCCAGCGATTGGCGGACCCGACGGAGAAATTCCACCACTCAGGCGACGGCGGAAGAGGATAAAAGGGCGTGCTTCCGGCCGTACGAGAGAGGAGAATATCGTAGCGACAAGACGGACTCCGTGCGTGTTTTCAGCGGCATAGCGACTCGCAATCACCAATCACGACGGTAACCTCACGCCCCACGCTAATCTCTCTCTCTCTCTCTCTCCCTCTACAAAAGGTGCAAGCGCGGACGAGATCGCCGGGTGGTGAGAGTTACACCTACGGAGGACGCCGGCCCAGGAAAACCCCCGCCCCCGTCTCGGGAGTCCTGCCTCCGCCACGAGTAGGCTACACCGGCAGTCACGCCTCCACAAAACCCCACACTCATCCCCTCACAACCCACTCACCTCACCCTTGCACCAATAAATCACCGTTTTGAACGTTCTTCTGTCTCCTGTGGGTCTGTACGCCGCCCTTCCCCGAGCTAATCCCTCACACTGCATAACCCTGAATCATGTAGACCCAGCACCACCCCAGGCTTTAGAAATCCAACTTGCCTACATGGTTCTCCAAGTCAAGGGGAGTGGGCCTGAGATGTGTATACACACAATGCTGTATGAAATGGAGGTGTATGTGCTCTTCTCGACTGCGGGGCCAGGAGGAGTGTGTTACCCCGACATTGCTGCGAGACCATTAAGGCAGATGTAAGACCACCACTCAAGCTATTGACCGTACTGCAAGTTATAAGCCTTAGAAATGTTGATGTTCTTGGGGAAGTGGACGTTCCAATACAAGTTGGAACCCGTCAGTGTCAAATTCATCGTAGCAGATATATCTGAGGGCACTGAAGCCATCCTGGGGCATACATTTTTGGAACAAGCAGGCCATCGCATTCTGCAGTAAGAAGGGCCTGTTGAATGGAATGTGATGCCCTTCATCCTCTGCAATGCTCTGACAATATTCCAGTGCTTAATGGATCGTGTCTTAGCTGGATCTCCTAGCAGTGGGAGATCTGCGTAGTCTACTTAGACAACCTCACTGTGCTGGGGAAAGACGTGAAGGAAATGCTTCAATGACTAGCATGAGTATTCGAGAGACTGCGCCAAGCCAATCTAAAACTGAATTCCACCAAGTGTTGTCTCGTCTGCCACCAGGTGGCCTATCTGTGACACATCGACTCAGAGCGGGGTATTACCATTGACCCCCAGAAAGTGCAGAAAATTGAGTAATGACTTAATGATGTCTGGAAGTCCTAATAGCACTGACTTGTCCAAGACTTTTCCTCAGTGGCCAATCCTCTTCACAACCTCCAAAGGAAACATGCTCGATCCCATTGGACCCCAGAGAGTCAGCAGGCCTTCAACAAGCTAAAGGAGCTACTCACCACTGCCTCTGTTCTGGGCTATCCTATGGACAGTAGAGATCTCATTCTCAACAGGGACTCCAGCAACTTCAGAATTGGGGCTGTGTTGTCCCAACTCCAACAGGGAGAGGAAAGTGCACTGGCATATGGAAGTCGGAGTTTGACACCAACAGAATTACTGTACTACTCTGAGAGAGCTGCTGGCGGTGGTGGAGTTCACAGCACAGTTCCATCAGTAACCGCTGGGCAAACATTTCACAGTGTGCACAGACCATAGCAGTCTGCAGTGGCTAATAAGGATGAAGGAACCAGAAGGACAGTTAGCCCAGAGGCTTGACATGCTAGTGGAGCATCATCCTGGGCGCTATCACAGAAATGTGGACATGCTGTCCTGAGGGCCATGCCTTCCAACTTGCCCATGCAACCTTAAAGAACCCCTCTTGAGTTGCCCCCAGATCCAACACAGGGCCATCCAGTGCGACTTTGTCAGTGGACCTGAAAATAATGCACCTGGAATGGTTACGCCATGGTCCTTCCTAGTAGAGGTAGTGCAACATGCCCTCACAACAAGTGCTGCTCAATTTGTTGGATGGACCACTGAGAAACTGTGCTCTGCCCAAGTGGCTGACCCTGATATTTCTTCCATTAGAAGGTGGATGGAGAGAGGTGAAGAGGACCCTCCTGGGAAGATGTGTCACCCTATGGGCCAGCAACAAAGGCCTACTCTAGCAGAGACGCTACCTAAAGTATCACATTCTGGTACGAAGCTTCTACATGATGGAAGGTCCAAGTTTTATCCACAGATCACTCTCCCTCAGGTGTTCCAAAAAGATGTCATGCAACAGATGCACAAGGGGGCGGTGGGTGGACACTTTGGTGTAGAACGGGCATTGTCATGACTGCAGACAAGGTATTATTGGTACAAGATGCGAGAAGATGTTTCACTCTGGTGTCGTACCTGTGTCAGCTGTCTAGCCATGGCTCGACCATCAAAGAGGCCTCAAGCATCTTTGGGTACCATACAGGTAGGTGTTCCAGTGGAGAGGATCGCTGTTGATTTGATGGGGCCCATGAACGAGACAGAACTTTTCAGTCATTATATACTAGTGGTGCAAGATTATTTTACCAAGCAGGTGGACGCATACCCCCTGCCCTAAGATCAAGCTGTCACCGTAGTGGAAGTTATCGTTGCTGAATGGGTCTGCCGTTATGGAGCACCTTATGGTACCTTATGCTGTAATGGCTTACCGAGCGAACAAGCACAGTTCAACTGGATTTACCCCAAACATGATGTTTTTTGGCCGGGAGCTAACAGAGCTAACAGAGCCCATTGATCTAGTTGCAGGAATGCCCCCCAATGACACATCAACTCAAACACCTCTGCAGTATGTGGCTCAGATGAGGGGAAGGCTGGAGTTGGCATATGAAATCACAATGGATGCCTTAGGCCAATCTTTGGAGTGCGCTAAAAAGCAGTACTATAAGAGAGTGTTGAGGGTGCACTACAAGGTCGGTGATACAGTGTGGTACAAAAAGAGCAAAGGGCATATGGGTAGACAATATGTTGAATGTCTTCTGTGTTCTATTAACACTGTGAACCTATAGTAATGTCCTTGTTAATGTGTTGTTGATGTAGTTTATCTCAGTCATGTAAGGTGCTGGAGTGGTATTAATTTTAATCAACATCCAGAGTGGGGATACTGTTAGGTGAGAGAAAAAAATTGGTTTAAAGATCAGTAACTATCTGAGTATAATCCTTATCGAAATGCATCATGGGTAAGGTAGTTCAGATCACTCATGCTCGTGTGATGGACGTGTATACTCCCGCTGTGCTGTGCAAGGAAGTTCCTTTGTTACTTTTCTCTTAGTTATTTAAATCAATTTCCCGGGAGTTATCATGAACTGTAACTCTGACAACTTCACCCTGCAAGAATGGGTAAAATAGCATGCTTCGGCAAACTTTGTCCTTCTCATCATTGCCCAAACATGAACTAACGAGCTGTTATGTTGCCTCTGTGAATGGCCGAAGTAGCTAATGTAACACTCAGTAACTCTAGTTGTCAGAGTGACAAGTGGTGAAACGGTAAGAAAGTCTCCATCTACGACAGGGGCAGTGGTGGCTTGGTGGTTAAGGCTCTGTGTCAGAAGGTCGGGGGTTCAAGCCCCAGCACTGCCAGGCTCTGGGTTACTGATCGGAAGGTTGGGATTCAAGCCCCAGCACTGCCAAGCTGCCTCTGTTGGGCCCTTAACCCTCTCTGCTCCAGGGGCACTGTATCATGGCTGACCCTGCACTCTGACCTCAACTTCCTGACATGCTGGGGTATGCGAAGAAAATAATTTCACTGTGCTGTAATGTATATGTGATCAATGCATATAATGCATATGTGACTCATTAACATTACCAAGATCA
>NC_030432.2:25533394-25540894 GCF_001660625.3 Ictalurus punctatus
ACACTTTAATACACACACCATTACAGCATCTCAGGGACACACACACTTTAATACACACACCATTACAGCATCTCACACACAAACACTTTAATACACACACCATTACAGCATCTCAGACACACACACTTTAATACACACACCATTACAGCATCTCACACACAAACACTTTAATACACACACTTTAATACACACAGCATTACAGCATCTCAGACACACACACTTTAATACACACACCATTACAGCATCTCAGACACACACACTTTAATACACACACCATTACAGCATCTCAGACACACACACACACACACACACACACACACACACACACACACACACACACACACACACACACACACTTTAATACACACACACCATTACAGCATCTCAGACACACACACACACACACACACACACACACACACCATTACAGCATCTCAGGGACACACACACACACACACACACACACACACACACACACACACACACACACACACACACACACTTTAATACACACACACCATTACAGCATCTCAGGGACACACACACACACACACACACACACACACACACACACACACACCATTACAGCATCTCAGGGACACACACACACACACACACACACACACACACACACACACACACACACACACACACACACCATTACAGCATCTCAGACACACACACACACACACACACACACACACACACACACACACACACACACACACACCATTACAGCATCTCAGGGACACACACACACACACACACACACACACACACACACACACACACACACACCATTACAGCATCTCAGACACACACACACACACACACACACACACACACACACACACACACACACACACCATTACAGCATCTCACACACACACACACACACACACACACACACACACACACACACACACACACACACACACACACACCATTACAGCATCTCAGGGACACACACACTTTAATACACACCATTACAGCATCTCAGGGACACACACACACACACACACACACACCATTACAGCATCTCAGGGACACACACACACACACACACACACACACACACACACACCATTACAGCATCTCAGGGACACACACACACACACACACACACACAGGTAATTTGTTGGTGCTGTAAGTGATGTTTCAGTTCTCAGAGCAAATGCATATTGTTTTAATAAATAGAGATTATTTAAATAAATAAGTAAATAAGTAAATAAAAGGGAAGGAGCCCACAGCACAGATAAATAAATAAAGTGACCTGAGCGTACCTTCAGAGAACAGAAATCGATCTTATCCAGAGAGGACACGGGACAATCCTTTGCCATTTTTACAAAAATGAAAAACCTGGTAATATTTACCAGTTAAATAAATAAAATAAAACTTTTCCACTGCTGTTGTTCCTTTCGGTTTATTTGGGTTCAGCTCGGATCCTAAACTGAAGCAGAAAGCTGAGGAGGAGAGACTTATATCGGTGTGACGGATCATAAGGAGGCGTGGTGGTGAAACCAGGACAGCACGAGTTCTTGTTTAACTCCATGCACTTCTTCAGAAGTTCAGAATATTCTGCAGATAATGCACACAGACATCACCATAAAATATGCTGCAGTTACAATAACAACAACAACAACAACAACAATCATAATAACAACAACAATAACAATAATAATCATAATAATAATAATAACAACAACAGTAATAATAATAATAATAATAATAATAATAATAATAATGTTCATGTGTACACAACTAATTTGCTTTGAACAGTAATTTTTGGTAAAAATGATTATTATTTAGTAATAAATTGAATATTTGAATGAGCCACTGCTTTAGAGAGAGAATTCAAATATCCTCCTGTAACACATCAGTATTACATTATAATCTATATAACGTGTTGCGCAATCAGATTAGATCTGTTCAAATCATTTATCTTTACAATTCTAACTTAGACTGGTTCCTACATGGGTTTAGACTGGTTTCCTACATGGGTTTAGACTGGTTCCTACATGGGTTTAGACTGGTTCCTACATGGGTTTAGACTGGTTTCCTACATGGGTTTAGACTGGTTTCCTACATGGGTTTAGACTGGTTCCTACATGGGTTTAGACTGGTTTCCTACATGGGTTTAGACTGGTTCCTACATGGGTTTAGACTGGTTCCTACATGGATTTAGACTGGTTTCCTACATGGATTTAGACTGGTTTCCTACATGGGTTTAGACTGGTTTCCTACATGGATTTAGACTGGTTCCTACATGGATTTAGACTGGTTTCCTACATGGGTTTTGACTGGTTTCCTACATGGGTTTAGACTGGTTCCTACATGGGTTTAGACTGGTTCCTACATGGGTTTAGACTGGTTTCCTACATGGGTTTAGACTGGTTTCCTACATTGGTTTTGACTGGGTTCCTACATGGATTTAGACTGGTTTCCTACATGGGTTTAGACTGGGTTCCTACATGGGTTTTGACTGGTTTCCTACATGGGTTTTGACTGGTTTCCTACATGGGTTTAGACTGGTTCCTACATGGGTTTAGACTGGTTCCTACATGGGTTTAGACTGGTTTCCTACATGGATTTAGACTGGTTTCCTACATGGATTTAGACTGGTTTCCTACATGGGTTTTGACTGGTTTCCTACATGGGTTTTGACTGGTTTCCTACATGGGTTTAGACTGGGTTCCTACATGAGTTTAGACTGGTTCCTACATGGGTTTAGACTGGTTTCCTACATGGATTTAGACTGGTTTCCTACATGGGTTTAGACTGGGTTCCTACATGGATTTAGACTGGTTTCCTACATGGATTTAGACTGGTTTCCTACATGGATTTAGACTGGTTCCTACATGAGTTTAGACTGGGTTCCTACATGAGTTTAGACTGGTTTCCTACATGGGTTTAGACTGGGTTCCTACATGAGTTTAGACTGGTTCCTACATGGGTTTAGACTGGTTTCCTACATGGATTTAGACTGGTTTCCTACATGGGTTTAGACTGGGTTCCTACATGGATTTAGACTGGTTTCCTACATGGATTTAGACTGGTTTCCTACATGGATTTAGACTGGTTCCTACATGAGTTTAGACTGGGTTCCTACATGAGTTTAGACTGGTTCCTACATGGGTTTAGACTGGTTTCCTACATGGATTTAGACTGGTTCCTACATGAGTTTAGACTGGGTTCCTACATGAGTTTAGACTGGTTTCCTACATGGGTTTAGACTGGGTTCCTACATGAGTTTAGACTGGTTCCTACATGGGTTTAGACTGGTTTCCTACATGGATTTAGACTGGTTTCCTACATGGGTTTAGACTGGTTCCTACATGGGTTTAGACTGGTTCCTACATGGGTTTAGACTGGTTTCCTACATGGGTTTAGACTGGGTTCCTACATGGATCACAACAAAACACAAGTCTGAGTTTGATTTGAAATTCCAGATTAAATCCACAGATAAAACATGAAGAAAAGATCAAATGAAAAGGCTTTAGTATTTAGAAGTTTTATGATATCTGATTAGAATGTTAGAATGTTTGAATGAGAACTATGGTGTGAAAGTTCATTAGAAATGTCTGTCGTATCAGTTACTTTTTACTACGTTGCTTTTCCTCTTTCAGATTAATCCACAGGATAATTACTGTTGATTTCCTCTGGTGATTCCTCCAAACACACACCCTGTGCGTTTTTTTACACACCCTGTTTATCTGTTTATTTGGCTGCTGTTCCTGGTATGTTTGGATCGTTACCTTCCTCTGATTTGTGTATAATCCTGTTCGACTAAACCGTACATCACTGAAATTGTGCTTTATTTTCTTGACCCCAGATAAATATCAACATATATTTTATTTCACTCTGAATAAATCCACCTGTAAATGACGCAAACACTTTCTGTCTCTTTCCTTTTTAGCAGGAGTTCTTTAAGGGAAGAAGACTTACTCTGGATAGAAGTTTCTCTAGAACTCACCTGAAAAGGAAGAAAACTGCCCGAGTGTAAAACTCTTATAACCCAAAACACTGCAGCAGGTTCACTGAGAAATTCTTCAATAAGATATTTCCTGCTTCTATAAAAAACCAAGACAGGTTTGTCTAATCTGACCGATTACACAATGACTTTGCAGTGTTTAAAATACTACTAATGATAATAATTACGGTTAGACAAATCATTAATAAAGTCATTAATCAATTAATTAATTAGATATGACAAGGTTTAGGGACGTGTAATTTAGACCCTGTTCCTACAGAGAATATTTGATCTGCTATAAACTCCTCCATAACCTCTGCTACGTTCCTGGATAATGTACGGATTGCTATGGAGAAGCTGTTGCTAATGAGAGCTAATCTAGACCCTAGTGATTATAGTTCGGGATCTAAACTGCTCCTTAAAAAGTAAGACCTGGCCGAATTCAGACACGTTTCAGGACAGAGACCGCTCCGTTTAAACGCTCGCTGCTAATAAATCGTCCATTTTTGTTGTACGTGACATCGGTGCAGCTTTTGCCACGGTTGATTATAACGTACTGATACACAGACTCTCAGACGTGTTAAAAAGGAGGAAGTTATAAATAATAATTGATATGAACTTAATGTGTAAAACCCATGATGCATAACTCTAAGTGTTAGAAGCCCGTAAGCGAATGATTCACCTGATATAATCTTCTGAATGTTAAAGACTGTTTGGTAATGAACTGTGATGTTAAAAGCTGTTGGTAATATCTGAGCAATCTCGGATAAGTCTAGATCTGATAAGTCCAGTGCAATTAGAAATCTAATAATAACATGTTTGACATTAGATTGTGATCTTTACTTTGTTCTCAATATATTAAAAAAATATCTCTAAGGCATTTTAGGCGGCTCTTTTAGCGTGTAAGAGACTTGGTTAAAGTCACGCCTATCCGGTCTGAAGAAAACGCTAAATACAAAAGCTGCTCCGTGAATCTGGCAGCAGTCGGGATTAGTGAAAGTTCTAAGTATGATTCGCCGTGTGCTCTTCAAGGTTCTTCATCAGGAGCCAAAACAGTGATAATTACTGTCGAAACACAAAGCAATTCTCAGTTTTTATACATTTTAAATGGGGGGAGGGGGGGGGTCCCATTTTCTCCACAATTTAGTCACCTGCAAATTCCCACGCACCAGCCAGATCTCCCCTAGCAACCGGCGCAGACTAGCACATGCTTCCTCCAAGGAGGTCTGGAACGTGATCCTGCTGAGGTTCTGTTACAGAACAAAAATGAAGTCTAAACTGAACACGTGCATGTTTGAGGATGATTTATTTATTATTTTATCTTCTAGATAAGAGCCCGTTGGGTCAGGGGTATAAAGTTCTGGAACGCTGGTGCTGTTTTCCCAGCGCTGTAATCATAAATGTGCGTATCAACACTCTGTGACAGCGTGCTGACACCTAACAACGATTTATTACGGTTATACACACTGTGTCCTGTATTCCACACACTGTATGCCAAGCAGGGGTTCGTCATGTCTGACTGTGCCCGAGAGAAAGAGGCGGGGCTGACTTCTGGTGAATTGTCTTCATCTGACTTTAATGGAAAACTGTCAGAGACAGGATAGACCAGTTTTTTAAGAGTCTTTGTTCCAGTCTTTAGATCTGGAACAATCCCATGTTGCACTCTTTTTCCACACTTTGTGCACGTCGTCGTACATGCACTAACGGCTCTGGAGATAAAGCATCACTGGCATGATGCAATAACACCTGTACATCTCCTGCACAGGCACATCACACATCCGGCGTTGGGGTTCATTTCATGATGTGCAGTAGGAAGCAAAACCAAAGACGTACATATGTTGAACAGGTTGAACAGGAGGGTCAGATCTCTGTACACTCAGAGTTCTGATCCTCTGTACACCTGTGCACTGTGGAATTTATGCAGGTGTCCCTGATCCATTTCCGAACAAGTGTGTATGTTCATGACATCAACACAGGTGTTTATTACTGACACGAGTAAAGTGCTTCCTGCTGTTTTCCTTCTCTCATGAGTAATCATTGATGAATGCTTCCAGGTATACGTCTGTTATTAGATGCATTAAGATGACGTGTTTGTCACAGTCTTCAGCCTCATATATACTGTACACAGCGGGGGAAATAAGTATCGAACACGGCAACATTTTATTCAGTAAATATATTTCCAGTGAGGTTATTCACATGAAATTTTCACCAGACGTCAGTATTAACTCAAGAAATCCGGAAATATAAAGACTTCACAACATTAAAGTCCAGAAATAAAGTCGTGTAATAAAGTGGAATGAAAAAAGTAAGAACTACTGCCAAAGTCGTTCAAGAATCACTGCTGTAAGTATAGCCTATGGTAAATATACACACACGTGACGTATATGATCGTGTGTTTGGTTTTGAAATGTAATATCAGAAATAGAAAAGTAGACTGGTCTAGGAAATGCACGGCTCTTTATCTGTTATCATTAACTGTATAACTGTATAACTGTATATCGACCCAAACATGAAACTACTACAGTACTATCTTCAATACATAAACTCGACTATTTAACAGAATGGTAAACTCTCTAAAGTTTATTGCATTGTTTATACACTGAAACTACTGTAGAGTTTACCGTCCCTGTTTTATTTATTTATTTTATTTATTCTGCAGTGGAAAGAGTGGAAGTAGAAGTGGTCGTGGTGTTGTTGATTTAATAACTACACTGAATAATTACAATTACATGTAGTGTCTTTATTATTACATCATTTAATATTTCAACAGTTAAAGAACATTCGGTCCTGCTTTTCAAACCGGTTCATGATGTCATTTCCTGTACACAGTTTTAACATCAATAATTCTAACAAACAAACATTAAAAGCTACGGTGTATTATTCACGTATCAGTTTAAATAGTTGTGGGTTTTATATATAAATGTGGTTTCTTCTGTCCTGTGTCCTGTTCTCAGATGCACCAATCAATATGATTCATTTCTGGAAAGAAAAAAAAAAAACCCCTGATACCACAGTGCACATCATATTGCTCTCTAATATCACTGATCTTTATTCCCTGAAGCCAACCGCCTTGAAAAAATCTATTCAATATTATTATTATTATTATTATTATTGTCTCAATCATTGTTGAATGGTAAAGCAATTAATTAAAAAGTCTTTTTCGTTTACAGGAAATAAAGAAACAATGAGCGTTACTCAACTGTTGACTTTGTGCATTAGTCATTTAATTAGAAGTTATTTTAGCAGATCTCAACAGCACTGTTTGAGTACAAGGCTGCACTGTAAGCACACGTCTACACACAGTTACCTTCTCCACATGCTGTAGATCACCCACGTTATACAGAAAACTCCCTCTGGCAAAACAAAACAAAGGGCAATGTACTCTGGGTTAAGTGCTGATCCAAGATGTGTCACGTTGGCGATGTTTTCATTTCACATTAGAAATGGTAACACTCCTAAAATATTCATCTGGGTATGAAAAAGATTCGGTATAATCCGTGCTGGATCTTCTGTGAAAGGTCATGCCATGC
>NC_030432.2:25545894-25583394 GCF_001660625.3 Ictalurus punctatus
TATCTGTTAAAGTATTTATCAACACATATGAGAGAAATGTTGATGTTCCAGATGGTTCTTTCTCATTTCCACTGTCACTCTGCCAATGCACAAGGCTGAACTACTACATGCCGGCCAGATAAATCACTATCGTCAGGTATTAGCTGCCTAATACTACCATCTGGATGCATCACTGTGTGGTCTTAATGTTAAACAGCAGATTGTGTAATTACCATACTTCAGTTTGGGGGAAAAAAAACTTTCATGTGGAACTCCAAGTGGAAAGTTAGGGAGATTTCTGAACGCTGTGATTTCTAGAACCAAACGCTGAGGAAACTAGCTTTCAGTATAGTCGCGTGTGTATATCAGTATAACACGTTGTAGAGCAGAGGTTATAAAACCTAATATTGTCGATTTAATTTCCATTTCAGTTTCATTAGTTGTTATTGATAAATGATACCACACGTGCTTGGGTTCTGGTTCTGGTAAAAGCTGTGCTGAAGGGAACACTGCTATGTGCAGAATTTAAATATGCAGCTATGATTAGCATTTAATTTGCAAAATAGAATGGCAAGATGCATATGTATAAAGTAGATGTTAACACCTCAGACTCAATGGCTTATATTAACCTGTGTGTGTGTGTGTGTGTTCCCACAGCAATGTTCAGTGTGGTGTCCACCGTCTGGTTCCCGGTTGGAGCTCATCAGGAACTCAGGTTGATGTCGTTTGGGTTTTCTCTGTACTCCGGCTGGGTGGGCGGGGCTTTGTCTCTCCTGGGGGGCTGCATCCTCACCTGCTGCTCCATTGACTCCACCCCCTCATACCACCAAAATAACCGTTACTCTTACTACTCTAAACAGAACCCACCCACCAACCAGACTCCGCCCACCAGCAACCACGCCAAGACTGCACAAGTCTGATGTTTCTACGGTGCTACCCACTGTTTCTCTCTCTCTCTCTCTCTCTCTCAATTGTAAATAGATTTTTGTGTTCAGTTTTTGATGATGTAAGCTAATTATATCCAACATTAACATCCAGTTTTGTTAAACACGGACTTATACTAAAGAGAGGTTTTTTTAAAATGTTTTTTTTAAATTTTAAAATGTTCTTTTTGTTGTTAATTTGATTTTTTTTATATTCATAAAATGTTATTTGTATATTCATTTTAATATTTGTAAACTTTTTCCTTTACATCCACTAGGTCTCTGTCCATTTATTCACTCTTTCTGGATTATTATTTAAACGGTTAATGTTCAGCTTTGCTGATTTTCATACTTCATCAAAAAAAAAACCATAATGAACTGTAAAAATGAACAATCAGGGTTGCCAGGTCTATGTATCAAATCCATCCCAAAAAAAACATTACTTCTAAAAACCAGTCTGATTCCAGTCCAAATACAGAAGTCTTAACCTGGAGTTTGTCAACAAAAATTATAGCGCTATCTCTTTATTTCACATCAATAACATCAATTCTTTTGTTTTTAGTTCGTTATTTCAGCTTATTAGCCTGCTATTCACCGATATTGCCTTCTTATTTCAAACGTATTGTTCTGACACCTAATACTTCAACTGTCTTGAAATCTATACTCATGTAATATAATGGCGTAGTAAATCTGAGCGTGTTCACGTGAATTAACACTCATTACACGCAGATTTGTATCAGCTGAATCCCACGAATGGCGTACGGAATAAGGCTTATTAAAATCTTATAAAAATTTAGAAATTAAGCTGAATAGTAACGAGTTATTAAGTCAAAAGTATTATTTGAACTTGAAATAATAAGATATGTTGGAATTAGATATTAATTGGAAATAATAATTATTAAAGAGAAAACTATTATTATTATTAAATTGAAATAATAATAAAGCGCATCATTTTCAGGGCTTACGTATGTTTATTAACTTATTAAATTTATTGTAATATTTACACAGTGGCATTTATGTGGCTTGCTAAATTCTAACGCAAGTAAATAATCTCATTAAATAAAAATGTCCAACCTGTAGTCTGTGGATAAAAAAATAAATAAAAACAAACCTGGTAACCCTGCTAACAGTTCTGCTCATAATTGTAAAAGTTTTTTTCTTTGTATTTTAAACTTTTTGATAGAAAACAAAGCCGAACTGTAACTTAAACTACCACCGGGCTTGGTTATTTATTACAAAACACTTGTATGTTTTTGTGTTATTTTATTAATGAAATAAAAGAATTCTTTTTTTCTGTATGAAAGCGTCTCCTCTGAAGCTCAGATCAGATTGCGGACGTGTAAAACGGTGAAGTATGTGAGGCGGCGTCCCATCGCTCCATCTCGTCTAGAGGTTATGATTTATTTGGATAACTGGAAGCTGTGTAATGTGGAAAAACATGTACTTTACTCGGGGAAATAACGGCCATGCTGGTAATGATTACGTTCATAAAAACATGGTGAATAATACATCTAAAAAAGAACTATTTTTCAGTATTTTTCAGTAGCAGAATGATCTGTCATTGAAAATCGTTTACATTTAGGTGTCATTATTCCTATTCAGACTAAAAAAAAGAAGCTTAATTTAAAATAAAATGTATTTTAGCAGTAGGCTGTAATTTGGTCATGAATTAGCCTAGCATTAGGTGAAAGTATGAAATTAAACCAGACTTTACAGCGTGTTTACACTTCATGACTTCGCATCGTCTTTCTTAGAAAGAAGCTCTAGAAATATTTAATGGGATAATCTTTGTGTTACACAGTCGAGTTTAAAATGTGGATACGCAAAGTAGTGAATTAATGTGCGGGGAGCCGTAATGCTAAGCACAGTGCTAACGCTAAAATGCTAATAATCACGTACAAATTTTGTTACTGTTTGTAACTCTAGACATTTTAGGTGAATTTTTGTAGCTCCTTTAGAACTCACGGAAAAAATGCGCATTTAACAGCAACCAATCCCCTTCTAAGTTTTATTATTAGCACCATTAAGATTTTTGGATGTGTTTCTTTAATACATAATTTTAAAAAAAAACGTCATCTGGGAAAATACTACAAGTAATATATTGCTAAACTAATGCTGCAAAAAATGGGGAAAAGTACTCAGTACAGTTCCATTTCTATCACGCTAGTCTGATCCATTACAAACTTCACTATTATTAGCAGAAGTGCTAATAAAAACGAAGTTCATGCTAATTATATTCTGTTAACGAAACCATTTTTATTTGTAATCTTATTAGCAAAGAATTGTATTAGAAAAATAGCATCTTTACAAAATAATTTTAAAATGCTAACATGTGAAACAGCTAATTAAACCTGCAGGGAACAGATGCTGTGTCTGTATGTGTGCTAAATGCATAATGCTAATCGCAATGCTAACTATGTAATGCTAAATGCAAAGCTAACTGCATAGTGTTAATCATTATGGTTATTGCATAATGCTAATCGCAATGCTAACCGCATAAAATGCTAATCGCAATGCTAACTGCATAGTGCTAACTATACAATGCTAATCGCAATGCTAACTGTATAATGCTAATCGCAAAGCTAACTGCATAGTGTTAATCATTATGGTCATTGCATAATGATAATCGCAATGCTAACTGCATAAAATGCTAATCGCAATGCTAACTGCATAGTGCTAACTATACAATGCTAATCACAATGGTAACTGCACATTGCTCATCATTATGGTTATTAAGTAATGCTAGCCGCGATGCTAACCACATAAAATGCTAATTGCAATGCTAACTGCATATTGCTAATCGCAATGCTAACTGCCTAATGCTAACGGATCCCTGCTCTCTCTGTGATGAATTCTAGCAGCACTGACATGTTTCTGTGAGACTCTGCTATTGTTAACTCGTATCTTAAAAAAAAAAAAATTAAATTCTACAAAATAAATGCTAAATGTTTTTAGCGCTGAATCAGAGTTTAACCTTGAGCTGAACAGATAAAAAGGTTCAGGAAGTTCCCTCTGCTAAATCAGAGCTAAACAAGAACCGTGGAAGTAGCAGGGTTTTTAAAAAAGACAAAAAAAAAGCTAACACTGAATATTACATCTCACTGTGCTTTGATACGCTCTGGCGTGGTCATAAACAGTATGCTCGTATTATTCATTAGAATATTTAGAGCTTGTTTTTTTCTTTACTTTTGCGTGTGTCAGGAAAATACTGCAGCGGATTATATTGCGTAAGCTAATGTTGAGATATTGCTAATATCCGTGGCCCCAGAAATCACCGAAAAACAGCCGAAGATGAAAACTAGGGAATGAAGGGAGGATGTGGTCTTATGAGAGACTCATAAGTTGTAACACAGTTTTGTTGAAGAGTGTTTACCCACATGCGCACACACACCCACCCGCACACACACACACACTCTTCCCGAGGTCCGGTGTGTGTGTCAATGTTGTTTCATACAGTTAGCAGGTGAAATGAAACTGTATGACTCGTTCACTTCGACAGCATGAATTTCACAAATTCATACTTCGACATTGACCACCACGTTAGCAATGATGATGAAATGTGTGTGTGTGTGTGTGTGTGTGTGTGTGTGTGTGTGTGTGTGTGTATAAGCCAAAGTGCACTAAAACAAACTGGTTTTTATTCAGTCAAACACTAACATGTAAGCGTACTCATTTTTTTTTTTTACTACTTTAGTTAACAGAAATACCTACAGCTGTTTTCCTGTATTGCTAAAAGCTAACTAGCAGTTTCAGATTAGCTTTGATCAAATTGAACCAAATCGAATAAACATGACTTTCATCTTTATGTAGTGCTTAGTGTAAAATTGTTTTTGTACACTACTAAATGTTTAAGTCGAAGATTTTAGCTACACGACATCAGTTTGCTAGCTAGCTACAGTACGTATGAGGCATTCGCTAGCTTGCTAGCAAACCGGCTAGCTGCATGTTGCAATGAATGCTGTTTTATTGTAGAATCGAAAAAAGTATTCGGGTTGTTAGCTAGCTAGCTATCATGTTTCAGTCATATGATTGAGTTAGCTTTTGTTTTTTTTTCACCCTATTACTACAATTTCCATTACGCTAAATAAAGTTTGATCTGTTTAGCTTACTAGCTATCAATAAACATGGGGCTTTTGTTCAATTTTGCAAATCAAGCAATCGCACGCTCGATTGTATCTCACCATACGTCGCAAATATTGCTAGCTAGCTTGATAATGGACTGTAAACAGATGCGTTAGTGCACTCAGACTTTCGCTAACGGCAACCCTTCAGTATGTTTGTGTTTCAGATCAGAACTGAACACAGATCAGTGTTTATTTCAAGAAAAGCAGGCAAATCAAGAGCGACGCTTCATCAGGTCTGCAATAAACAGCTTTCATTGTTGCCATGACAACATCATCACACAATGTGACGCGGTAGCAGGACCACAAATGGTGAAACAAACAAACAAACAAACAAACAAACAAACAAACAAAAAAAAACAACAAAATGAGATATATAGATAGATAGATATATAGATATATATTTTGGCCTTTTTTTTCTTTTAAATAATTTAAAATCTTACAAGAATAACATCCAAAAAGACCAAGTTTACACCGGGAAGCTGATCTCACCCGAACAACACACACCCGACACACACTCTGTGCAACAAACACAACAATGCGCAGCGTGTATCGTCAACAGGAAATAGATCAAATAAACGCTAGCCAAGTCTTAGTGCTAACAGTGGCTAATTTCTTTCTAAAATAGATCCGTAATAAAATATTCCTTTACACAATCTCCGGTTCTGTTCGAAACGCTGTCTCAGTGCTCGAGTCTCGAACAAACTACAGTCCATACCCACACTTAAATTTACTGAAAGAGCTCTTTAAAAATACACACCTTCATTCCCAAACGTCCGAGTGCACTCCTGGAGCGGGAGCGGTTTTATTTTTATCAGTAATCAAACACTAATCCGACGCTTTCTTCACCGATACTGTTCATCCTGTCAGGGCTCTATCGCCATGATAGCTAGACGTAGCTAACCCGTCTTTTAGCTTTCGCTAATTCATTCATTTAAAGCCTGATATTATAGTGTAGTCTGTATCGTGTCTTTTCTGAAGAGTGTGATTTGAAGCGAAGCTGCTGATCGGTCAGATGGTGTGACGCCCGTTATGACATCATCAGCAGGCAGCTCTAATTGAAATCCTTCAACGTCCCATCAGTGTGGTTTTATGGGAACGTTTCACACTTTAGTCTCAAACATTGAACAGTAAAAAGTTGATAAAAACCACAAACTGCAATGAAATTCTCAAAAAATGTGCCAAATACGGTTCGAAATAATTCACTAATGGTGATATTGAAGATGCCATCAATTCTGAAACAACTATACTTTTATAACTGTATATTTTCAAAAATATAAACACAACAACACTGTGCTCTCAGCCAATCAGAACACACCGTACTGCTCTCAGCCAATCAGAACACACCGTACTGCTCTCAGCCAGTCAGAACACACCGTACTGCTCTCAGCCAATCAGATCACACCGTACTGCTCTCAGCCAGTCCGAACACACCGTACTGCTCTCAGCCAATCAGAACACACCGTACTGCTCTCAGCCAATAAGGACACACTGTACGGCTCTCATCCTATCAGAACACACCATGCTGAGTGAAGGATGGTGACAGTATTTAGAGAATGGTAAATGATAAAACAGAACCAGGCGTTCGTGCACTCAGAGGTTTGGGGTTTCTTCCTGTAAGCGTTGGCGTTAAAACTCTTTATGAAACGACCGTAAAAAAATCCTCAGACACCATTTTATATCCGATTGTTAAGGAAAATGGCGGTCGGCAGAATTTGGCTTTGTAAACAGGAGGAATTGCTGCGTCACACTCTGCGTCCCAAACCGCTTTCAGCGCACCCTCGTTCACTCTAAAGTGTGCATCGTCTATTCCACAGGAGTGTGCACTTCCAGCACGCTGTGGTGTTTTGCTCGCTTACTGGCCCACATGCTAACTCCCGAGCAATAACTCTTCGCGCAGTTCCTACATATATACACAGAGAAATCCACAGTCCACAGAAATGTCAACATCTGCATTTCCCAGGCGTTCCACAACATTAAACTATCAATGTAACTATAAACGGATAAAACCTATGTCACTCTTAGTAAAGTTAAAAAAAGTAATCATTGGCAAATTGCTGCGATGTGACGGAAAGCTAACTTAAGCTCCGCCCCTTTCAGTGACTAAAACCAGGACCGGCACCGACTCGATCCCTCATCTCATCAGTGTCACTCGATCTCGTACGGACCAATGGGAAGTCAGCAAGGGCGCATTAAAAACAGTAATGGAACACAGCCTCATTGTGGTTTCTCACACATGCAAATTACTCAGCGACGCAAGTTTAATTTCCACATGCTACATGGACAAGAAACTACACACACACACACACACACACACACAAACTGCCCAAGACCTGAAATAAAGCTCTGTACATTACAGATGCATTGCGTGGAACAACTCAGCGCAGCGTGTCCAGACCCAGGCCTCTGTGGAACTGAACAGAGAATATTAATCCTTAATTGAACCATCTGTACTCACTAATATCTTTAGTTTATTCGGACATGTATGTTTGTTCTAAACTGAAAAACGTAAGGCCTCTTACGGTGGAATGAGTTACGAGTTTAGCTTTGGGCCCCGTGACTTTAAACCTGGATCATATCCTCGCTGATCCACTGCGCCCGGAGTAAACCTACCAACATGATCTCTGTGCTTTCCTTAAAAACATACTGTATGACTGGTGAATGGTGAAGTTCTGAATGAGGGGCGGAGTCATGCTTCGTACAAACTCCACCGGCTCGAATCTGCACGAGTGCGGCGTGAGATCAGAGGCGTGTTTAGCGCAGTGCTAGCACACGGAGCTGGTGAGGAAATGGTGGAACATGGCAGGCACGAATGAGCACACATTTCAGGAATGATTAAAGACGCACGTGTCATTCATTCCGTTTTCATCGTACCAAAAGAAATAAACACACACCAACACACACCAACACACACGTCGGTAAGCATGAGCAGTCGTGACCAGAGACGCATGAAGGCACTAATCGCAAGCAAACTCGTGGCTGTCTCGAGCCACGGCAACATCTTGGGCTAGATGTTGTGGATGAAAGATTCTAATACGAGGTTTTAAATAAATAAAAACAGTCAGTAGCACAGAACGACTTCATCTCAGAGCGTACGAGTGAGATTTGAGTTTTTGGTTTCGGCACCTTCAAGTGAAAACGAACGTAAGAAGAGAACGCAGAAATCCATCGTAGTCTGATCACCTGTTTAGATCAGATGTTTCATCTCCGCGTGGAGTTTTAAACAATAAACCTGAAGCTCTGTGAACGCTTCTGCTACAGGAAGTGATGATGCGCCGGGCCTACCGATGTTACCTCCGAACTGCGGCACGCTGGTCAGTGGACGCTGTTTTTTGGTACAAAATGAAAAGGGGAAAACAAGCAAACAACTTTTTATTTGAGTTTTTTTTTCTTTCTTGGCGTTCACCAAAATAGGAAACTCACTCCGTACAGGATTTCGCAGATTTTATTTTGTGATTGCTGCAATTGTAAAAACGCTGGACTGTACTGCAGCTTTCTTTTTTTTTTAATTTTCGATGCAATTTGCAGAGTTTTTGTGTGTGTGTGTGTGTGTGTGTGTGTGTGTGTGTGTGTGTGTGTGTGTGCGTGTGTGTGTGTGTTTGCAGAAAGCTACATATCGCGATTTCACGGAATAGTTCTGCGCGCTCTTGCACAGTGATGTTTGTCGGTAAACGAGACCTTTTGGCTGCACTCGTGAATCGAAAGCGGCTTTGGCTGAACACACGTCGTGACGACGTCATATGACGCGGTCATTTTGAAAATTCCGAATATTGCCGCGTTTGCTCGATTTCTGCGATCGCAAAAATCCTGGAGCGACTGAAAATGTATTCTTTTTTTTTTCCATAAAATGACTGATTCATTTTGATTAGTTTTGAGTTATTAATAATAATTGAAATCAAATGTTCATTATATTTAGCTAACGCTAACCAGCCCAGTTATACACAGACGTTAACCGAAGCGCTAACTAACATCAGCTCAAAATCACAAAGCTTTTAACAACTAGTATAGTAATGATCATACAAGATAGTAATGATCTTACATCACCTCCATGTGTACATTTTTTTCACATTTGAATACTTGTGAATATTTGATTTCTAGACTTTGCGTCGAGTGGAAACAATGAAAAGCGGGTTAATGTTTTCGTTTCTAAAATTAATTTTATGAGCTATTTTAGTGCACGCCAAGAGAAAAACAAAAACGAAACAAAAAGCTGTTTTCCCATTTTGATTTCAAACCAAAAACGCAGCGTACACGGAGCAACACCTCATCACGATAATCGTTAATGTTGATGAATTCATTAAGCAGATCTGACGTGTGATTGGCTGCCTTTAGGCTTCCTCTTCCGCACTTCATTAGTCTTTATCTGGTACTCGGTCTCAGAAAGTCATTAACGGTCCACCGGGAGGAGAATCCCTGGACGCTAACTCGCTAAATTTCATCATGTCGTGTTTACGTGTTAGCAGAATATCAGAAATTATTCTAGTCGAACGCCAACGCCAATCTGCCTACGCCAATGGAAACTTCTCACAGAAGTTACAATTACTCTGGGTTTTTTCCCCAGAAAAAGCTGTTCAACTTTGATAATTAGCGAGCTAGCATGAGATAAACAATGCATTCGTTACTGCAGTTCGAGAGACATTAAAATGAAAGAAATACAAATCCAGAGAAGGAATGGAGTAATGTAATTACCGGCCCGTCTTTGGAGTGTGTGATAGCAAGCAAAGAGCAAAGGAATGCAGTAGGCCTGTTAGAAATATAATTCCTTTTTCTGGTCGGTAGTTAAGGTTAAAAACACAAATGAAAAACAGATAAATAGGTCAGGAAGCGGAATAAAACTTTGGAGAAGCATCTAGCCCAAGTGTTTTTAGACTTTCTTCATTCCAGCGGTTCGTCCAAGTCCTCGTCCACCACCAGAGCCTCGAAGGTGGTCTTCACGTTCTTGGTTTTAGCTCTGCCGCGGGACGACGAGGACTTTTTGGGATCTGAAACGTCATCTGAGTTGCAGTTCTGCTTCTCGGTCCTGCTTTGGGGTTTGCGGTCTCCCGGAGGGCAAAGGTTGTCATCTACAGCGAGGTTATCGTCGACGCCCATGTCGTAGCGCTGGTACGTGCTGGCATGAGCTTCCTCCTCCAGAGCCGTGATCTCCAGCGTGCTGTTCCACATTCCGTAGCCAAAATAAATCAGCACACCTGCAGACGGACGAGAAACAGAGTCAGGACAGCCTTCCTGTCAATCAGAGTGGGAGGAGCCAATCACACGCATCGTTTACACTCTGAGAAAAAAACAGCTAGTAGGTGTGTGTGTGTGTATTTGTCAAGTTTGTCCAGGTGACTGTATGTGTTGTATGTGAGTGTACAGTTGCACAGGCGTGTATTGTTGTGTATTCCCAGCTGTGTGTAGGTGTGTCTAGGTGAATGTATTCCGGTGTGTAGCTTTGCCCTGATGTTGATGGATTTGTGTCCAGGTGTGAATACAGGTGTACAGGTGTGTATCAATGTGTGTATACGGTATATACAGGTGTGTAGGTGTGTATTATTGTGCGTGTGGGTATGTGCTTGTGTGCCTGTAGGTGTGTCCAGCTGTGTTTACAGTATATACAGGTGTGTAGGTGTGTATTATTGTGTATAGACGTGTCCAGGTGTGTGGTTAAGTGTGTACAGGTCTTTCAGGTGCATTAAAGGTTCATTCATTCATAATTCCCAGGTGAAAGAAACAGCAGAGGAAGAACACGGTGTAGAACTTTTCATGAAGGTACCACGAAGACGTTTCTCACCTATGAAGCACCAGACGGCAAAGCGGATCCAGGTGATTCCGGAGAGTTTGAGCATGAGATAAACGTTGACCAACATGGCCGAGACGGGGACGAACGGCACGCAGGGCGCCATGTAGGGCAGACGCTTCGGGTTCTCCGGCTGCTGCACGATGATGAAGACGAGCAGCGAGATGGAGATCACCAGCAGAACAAGCAGCGTCACGGCCCACCACTGTCCCTCAGAGATGAAGTCCGTGCCGAACGTGATCAGCGAGCAGAAGGCGAAGACGAGGACGAAGAGCAGGAGAACGCAGCGAGTCACCGTCCGGCCCGTGGCCTCTGTGGGACGGTCCATCTTTCCCGGAAGACCCAGCCGGATCCGCAGCGTGTAATAACGTGGCCCCATTAGCCTCTTTAGCTTCTGCACGTAGGCATTTTCTGTCTCATCAGACTCGATCCCGGTCGATTTGTCCACGGTGCCGTAGTTCGGATGATTAGCCGCGTAGCTAGACTTGGTTTTGTCCGACTTCCCGATTAGCATCTCGTTGTCGCCTAGCGACGGGAGATTCTTGGCGCCGCAAGTGTTTTTCGAGATGCACCCACCACCGTCATCGACGTTGTACTCATCACCTTCTTCGTACTCGTCCTTCTCTTCGCTCTCCGTCTTCCTGGCCACTTCCTGTTCAGACAGGAAGTTGACAAAGCCGTGGATGTCGCTTTCGGGCTGGTAGCGCAGCAGCAGCACGCACACGGAGACGAGCGTGTAGGCCAACAGCGTGCCGATGGACATCATCTCGATCAGATCGCGCAGACTCACCAACAGAGCGAGGAGTGCGGCGAGGAAACCCGACACCACGCACGCCACCGCCGGCGTCTCCGTGTACGAGCTCACGTTAGCCAGGAACCTGCAACACGCACGTGAAAACATCGCCGGTGACACGTTAAGTTACTCAACACACACACAACATATATATAAAACTTCTAATTGTAATTTGTATTAAGTAATTTTTTTTATGCCTAAAACATCTCAACACCGTAAACATATAAAAACGTCACATTACGAATAAATACGTCCAAATTTCAGTTTAGAAACGTATCCGTGTCCTTCTGCCTGCCCTAATATCGCTACCATCGCTAATATCAACTCCAGAGTCTCGATTTACACCGCTATCTTCTCTCTGATTTCTTTAATAGCAGGAAAACCTGTCAGAATATAATGTTACCATGACAACCGCCATGTTCATCGTTAACACCAGCTAGCTAAGCATGCAAGTTCTGCGGATAAAGGTTTTCGTCGTCATTCTTTCGTATTGTGTAAAGCGCTACGATTGGTTCGAAAATGTTTCGAGTCTGTTTTGTGACATCACAAACTGGAGACCTTCGTAGCCCCGCCTCCAAATCAGTTTAGATCCCAAAAGTCTGTATTTTAATTAGAAGGTGTTAAGAAATAGTGTGCCCCAACACGTAAATAAATACATAAATAAATAAATAAATAAACAAACAAACAAACAAACAAACAAACAGAATCGGTATTTGTGTAATTTGTGTAAAAAAGAAAAGACAGTAAGGAAGGTTTGCTGTTTCACCTGAAGAGCAGGCCGTCCCCCGCCATGGCGTAGATGACTCGTGGCATGGGGAAGAGCGAGCCGAGCAGACTGACGGTGAGTCCGGCGATGGAGCCGAAAGCCACCACGTACTTGGCCGAGTAAAACCCGTGCACAGAGAACATCTCCATCAGGGGGGCGTCGGCGTCGATCAGGGTGTAGGGCACCATCAGGGTGAGGATCACACTCACCTACACAACACCGAGACCATGTTCAAATGTAAAATTAGCCACTGCTATGCTAACATAGCCACAGACACTAATTAGCGGCGTTCCTGACAGGCAGGTGTGGAGGCGAAGAGCCGGTTTTGGATTAGCATCATTCCGACGCGGGCGCAGGTGTGAGGGAGCGAGGGAACGATCAGGAATGATCTGTAATGAAACAGCCATGCTCCACAACTCACCTGGCTCCAACACGCCCACGGTGTGAATATGTCCAGGTGTGTGTGAGTGTGTGTCCTGGTGCATAGTAAGTGTGTACATGTGCACTGTTTTGTGTGCAGGTGTGTCCTGCGGTGTGTGTACACATGTTTTTATTTGTTTTGTGTGTGTTGAGGTGTGTGTGTGTGTTGAGGTGTGTGTTGAGGTGTGTGTGTGTGTGTGTTGAGGTGTGTGTGTGTATGTGTGTGTGTTGAGGTGTGTGTGTGTATGTGTGTGTGTGTTGAGGTGTGTGTGTGTTGAGGTGTGTGTGTGTGTGTGTGTGTGTGTGTGTGTGTGTGTGTGTGTGTTGAGGTGTGTGTGTGTGTATGTGTGTGTGTGTTGAGGTGTGTGTGTGTGTATGTGTGTGTGTGTTGAGGTGTGTGTGTGTGTGTGTGTGTGTGTGTGTGTGTGTGTGTGTGTGTTGAGGTGTGTACTCACAGAGACGTAGGCAGTGAGACAGGTGATGAGTGATGCTGTAATGGCGTAGGGGATGGAGGTGTTCGGACTCTTCGCCTCCTCTCCTGTCGTAGCGATGATGTCGAAGCCGATAAAGGCGTAGAAACACGTGGCCGCGCCCTGCATCACCTGCACACACACCATCATCACGCCTTTAATTACTTCACATCCTTATTAATCGCGTCTTCATGCTACAGGCTAATAAAACTAAATGTGGACTGGCACTGGAGGGCGGAGCTCTTTCCAGCTCTGTTTCTGATTGGTGCAGTTTCTCATGATTAATTCTGCAGGGCTATACAGGGGGCTATAGTGCCAGCTATATTACTTACTTATTCTATTATAGCAACTTATATTACTTACAATGTAGTTATATTATAATGTAAGTTATATTACTAACATTCTATAGTCTTTAAACAGTGTATTTTGAAATATTACTGAACATTTAACAAATGTGTGCTACAGGGTTGTTACGGGGTTGCTACAGGTATGTTACAGGGTTGTTACAGGGTTGCTACAGGTATGTTACAGGGATGTTACAGGTATGTTACAGGGTTGTTACAGGGTTGTTACAGGGTTGCTACAGGTATGTTACAGGGATGTTACAGGGATGTTACAGGTATGTTACAGGGTTGTTACAGGGTTGTTACAGGGTTGCTACAGGTATGTTACAGGGTTGTTACAGGGTTGTTACAGGGTTGCTACAGGTATGTTACAGGGTTGTTACAGGGTTGCTACAGGTATGTTACAGGGATGTTACAGGGTTGTTACAGGGTTGCTACAGGGTTGCTACAGGTATGTTACAGGTATGTTACAGGGATGTTACAGGGTTTCTACAAATGTGTTACAGGTGTGTCGTTACCCCTGACCAGCCGAAAGGCAGGAATCGTCCTCCGTCCCAGTTGGAGCTGTCGACGAAGAAAAACCCGGCGATCATCATGAAGACCCAGACGAGCAGGTTGATAATGTTCAGGACGTTGTTGAAGCCGACGGAGTTCTTCACTCCCAAAGCCACGATGGCCGTGACGAGGACGGCAATGATGAGAGCCAGGATGTCAGGGTACGCCAGCTCACCTTTACCTGAACACAACACGGACAGGCTGGACTGATGAAGCTCCTGCAGCTACCAGGAGGCAGCAGGACTATTTTCCAGCCCGATTCCCACTACGAGTCTGATCTAAATCACCTTTCTGAGAGTTTATTACTCATGCATTTCATAATGAATCTGTAGCTCATGCTGATGAACTGTTGCGTTGTTGGTGTTTTCTACAGACCCAGTTTCATCCTATACAGAAGTTTTAGGTGCAACCCCTCAGGACTCAGAGTGCAGACATAACTCCAGACTTACCTGAGAGTTATGCACACGAGGTGTGTCTCAGCTATGCTCGATTCGGATCTTAAACTTAATGATATGGGCTCGAGTGAGGAGCAGTATGTACATACATTTAACAGCGTAGAAAAAAGTATATTTCCTTCTTCATCCTGCATTGTCTATCCTTCTTTTTTAGGTTTAAAGGTGAGTGTTTGTATTGAGAAACCTCGTTTCAGAGGCTTTCAGAGGTGTGAACTTTACGCAGGTGATATTAATCATCTGATTGTGGAGCTTAAGCAGCTGCGTAACACGACTCTGAATACCAGGAACTTCCCCACGTAAATACTGACGTAACTTCCCGAATCCGAACGTTTACATGCAGGCTAATATTCCGTTTACGATCCTTTCTGCAGAGATTTAGCGTAAATGTGAAAAGGAAACCATTTTGGACCAGTGAAAATGAAATATACGCACATACAGGGGGAAATATTTACACCTTTATATGGTACAACTATTTATATGGTATGTACAGGAAGTAGGTGTGGTCTATCTACAGGAAGCAGATGTGTTCTTCCCCCACATGCAGCACTGGAATATTTACTATAAATACACCTCGGAAACAACGTGTATCTGGTACGATTATGATACACCATGGAAATGTGTTATCAGCTTGTTTTTTTTTCTTTTATAGATAAGATTCTGAATCACCACACACACACACACACACACACACACTCACCGAGGCCATTGAGCGTGCCCACATGGCTGATCATGAAGGAGCTGATGCTGTGGTTAGCGAGCGAGTCGAACATGCTGCTGAGAGCACTCGCTCCGGCCGCCGTGCCGATCAGATACTCCAGGATCAGGTTCCAGCCGATGAAGAAGGCCACACACTCGCCCACCGTTACGTAGCTGTAGGTGTACGCGGAACCCGTCGTCTTCGGCACACGCACACCAAACTCGGCGTAACACACACCTGCAGGAGAACAGTCAGAATTCCTACATACACTGGAGACTCCTTGCACAACTGTTCCAGAAATATCTACTAACACAAATAATAACACTAACACATGAGTGTGCTAGATAACTGGCTCATGTGAGTTTGGGGTTTTTTCTGCTTTTGTCCCTAAATTTAAATTTCTTTCTGGTGTAAATTGAGTTTCAGGGCGTTTAATGATGTTTGTGAAAAACCTGAGTAGTTAGGACACAAAATGAATATTTGAATGTAGCTGCAGCTCTGTTTATTCCACTGACCAAACAGGGAATGTAGGAAACAAGGAACAGAAGAATGAGAACGAAACATGACAGGAAACATCGACAAAATAAAGAGTTACACATGCGTTTTCACAGCTCTCCTTTTTATTAGACTATTTGTTACTTCCACACTCACATCCAGCCGAGCGGATAATGTTAACGTTGGGTATATCTAATATTAACGATGAACATCATGATGGATCTAACACTGTTTCACTGTTTTATTGCTGACATATTACAATATTACCATTATTCTTTCTCACAGACATCAGAGATTACAGCAGTGTAAATAAATGCTCCTCTGTGTGTGTGTGTGTGTGTGTGTGTGTGTGTGTGTGTGTGTTTCCAAGAATGGATAAAACACCCTCTATCACTCTATATCACACCCTGTATCACACTCTGTACTACACCCTGTATCACACTCTGTATCACACTCTGTACTACACCCTGTATCACACCCTGTATCACACTCTGTACTACACCCTGCATCACACTCTGTATCACACTCTGTACTACACCCTGCATCACACTCTGTATCACACTCTGTATCACACTCTGTATCACACTCTGTACTACACTCTGTATCACACTCTGTATCACACTCTGTATCACACTCTATATCACACTCTATGTCACACTCTGTATCACACTCTGTACTACACTCTGTATCACACTCTGTACTACACTCTGTATCACACTCTGTAACACACTCTATATCACACTCTGTATCACACTCTGTACTACACTCTATATCACACTCTGTATCACACTCTGTACTACACTCTATATCACACTCTGTATCACACTCTGTACTACACTCTGTATCACACTCTGTATCACACTCTGTACTACACCCTGTATCACACTCTGTACTACACCCTGTATCACACTCTGTACTACACCCTGTATCACATTCTGTATCACACTCTGTATCACACTCTGTATCACACTCTGTACTACACCCTGTATCACATTCTGTATCACACTCTGTATCACACTCTGTATCACACTCTGTACTACACCCTGTATCACACTCTGTATCACACTCTGTACTACACTCTGTATCACACTCTGTACTACACTCTGTATCACACTCTGTACTACACTCTGTATCACACTCTATATCACACTCTGTATCACATTCTGTATCACACTCTGTACTACACCCTGTATCACACTCTATATCACACTCTGTATCACACTCTATATCACAGTCTGTATCACACTCTGTACTACACTCTGTACTACACTCTGTACTACACTCTGTATCACACTCTATATCACACTCTGTATCACACTCTATATCACACTCTGTATCACACTCTGTACTACACTCTGTACTACACTCTGTACTACACTCTGTATCACACTCTGTACTACACTCTGTATCACACTCTATATCACACTCTGTACTACACTCTGTATCACACTCTATATCACACTCTGTATCACACTCTATATCACACTCTGTATCACACTCTATATCACACTCTGTATCACACTCTATATCACAGTCTGTATCACACTCTGTACTACACTCTGTACTACACTCTGTACTACACTCTGTATCACACTCAGGACTGAAACATTACAACAGGAAGTGGACGTGGTCACCTGACAGGATGGAGGCCACGGCAGCAATGATGAAGGACACGATCACCCCTGGGCCGGCCATTTCCTTAGCAACGAGCCCGGATACGACATACATTCCCGTACCGACGCAGCTGCCAACACCGAGGGAGACGAGGTCAAAGGTCGTCAGGACACGTGCCAATTTAGTGCTGCTCTCACTCTCCAACATGGACTCCACCGGCTTGGTGCGGAGCACACGGGAGCTAAATGCCCTCCACTGGACACGCCTGGGGTCCAACTTAGACAGGAAACGACTCATGGTGGAGGACAGAGAGAGAGAGAGAGAGAGAGAGAGAGAGAAGGAGAAAGAGAAAGAGAGAGAAAGAAAGAGAGTCTCAGCAGAGCAGCATGGTGCTCAGAGCCACAATGGGAGAGGATGGAGGGATTGAGGGGGAGCTAACAGAGAGAGAGAGAGAGAGAGAGAGAGAGAGAGAGAGGAAATGTAATGAAAGACAGATAGACAGAGAAAAACACAGGAAATAGATCCAGTAGCAAGTGTGAAAGAAGGTGACACGAGACAGGAGCACAGAGAAGGAAGAGAGATAAAAGGATTAGGGAGAGAAGGTGAAGGAAAACAGATGAGTAGAAAAGTGAAGAGAAAGGAAAGAGAGAAAGAAGAATAGAGAAAGAATGAAAAATGAAGGATATAGAGAGGAAAGGCAGAAAAAAATTAAAAAATGGCACTGTTAGTTTAATACACACACACACACACCACACACACACATACACACACACACACACACACACAGTTCTTCAGTTTGTTCCTCTTGGACTTCGAAAAGTTGACCCTTTTGAGAAAGCTGGAACCACAAACCATCCAAAGAGTCACCAAGGAACACAAATGTATCTATCTGTCTAATCTGTGATGTTTTAATGGGATTAGTGGAAAATGATACAGGTTGTTGCTATGGTAACAGCAGCTCTGGTTCTCTCTGTGCTGGCTCTGTGACATCACCACTTTTTATTCATCTTATCTTCTTTCATGTTTTGTGTTCATGTTTCCAAGTTTTGGTGAAGTGTGATGCTAATTAGTTCACTTTCCATCACACTGTTGGTGTGTGTGTGTGTGTGTGTGTGTGTGTGTGTGTGTGTGTGTGTGTGTGTGACACACCTTTTAAAATGGCTTCCATACATCACTATGTTCTCCAGTTTCACCCTTAAATGTTCTTTGCTCTGTAATACATAGCTAGAACCCAATTCTGAAGGGTAAACATGGTAACCATTCAAAGAACCTTTGAGGAACCTTTTTTTTCCCAAAAACTGCATCAAGGTCCAATAGTGGCACTTTAGCAACAACTAAATATTTTTTACCAATACACACCAATGCACACCATTACACAACAGTAGACAGCAATACACACTACTGCACACCAATACACACCCTCACACACCAACCAAAAGCAATACACACCAATATACACCAATGCACACCATTACACACCAACAGAAAGCAGTACACAAGAATATACACAAGTGCACACCAATACACTCCAGTAGATAACAATACACACTACTGCACACCATTACACACCACTAAATACCAATACACACCAGTAGAAACAATTACACCAACAGATACCATTACACACCAATAGATAACAAGACACATTATTACAAAACAATGTAAACTAATACACACCAGTGGAAACCAATACGGACAATTAGACACCCATGTCTATCAAGACACACCATTATACACAAATACACTCCAATTCACACTGACAGAAATCGATACACACTATTATACACCACTACACACCACTAAAAAGCAATGTACACCATTACACACCAATATACACCACTACACACCAATAAAAACCAACATACACCATTACACTCCAAAAGATATCAATACACGCTAACAAAAACAAATAGATACTAACACACACCAATAAACCTAATATAAGCCATTACACACACCAACATCCTGTATACTAATACACACCAAACTCACATCAATTGATACCAATACACATCGTTACACATCTATAGATACCATTACGCACCAATAAATGGCAATACACACAATTACAAACGAATATACACCGGCATATAGAACAAATACAAACAGTTATACATGAATAGATAACAATATACGCTATTACACACCGCTGTATACCATTACACACCATTACACACAAATACTCCCTGACTCACCACTAACCACCAGTGCACCCCATTACACACTGACACACTAATACACACCTTTAAACACCAATATATACCAGTACACACCATTTCATAATAATAACACTGCTACACACAAGTATATAACAATACACACCAATTGCAACCAATACAAACCATTACACACCAATATATACCAATATACACCTCAAGTGATGAATTGTTGCGTCTGGGATAGAGCCTTACTATTTCCTCTCCTGATTAATTAGGAGGAGACAATAGTGCAATGCATTGTGGGTATTCGGTACTGTATAATACTGTGTGTATGGTATCAGTATGTTTTCAGTACAACTTCACGTCATGGTGTGTAATGAGTTCTTTGTAAACAGCTGTTCATTTCCCTGCAGTGTATTTTTGATGAATTATTTAAAGGAACAGTCGCTATGGAGGCTGAGTGCAGTCACGGACTTCCATTTAATCATCACGCAACACTTTTTACATGCCCTCTGAGTGTGTAAAACTCCCAGTGCCACAGTCTTTAATGCCTGTATTCAGTAAATTACAGGTTTTCGTGGCTATGAACGACAGTGTGTTCTCGCAGATGAAAGTGTTAATCACGCACGCTGTATTTACAGTCTCGCTGCTGGTTTTCAATGTAAAGGAGGGCCGGCTGGAATTCCTCCTTTATTCTCAAAGTCTCGTTTATCATAGAGCCATCAATCACATTACTCATCGATGAGCGCAGCTGAGCATGACTACGAGGCTGTGTTTCACGTAAAACCTCACAGCACGCAGCTTCCACACACACGTACAGTGCACAAAGGCAACGCAGTGTGACCTTTCGCTGCACTGATCCACAATATCTGCTGGGCTGATTCGTTTCCTATAACAGCTGACCCTAAGTGTTTTATTCCTCTTATGTCACAGCAATTTGCCAATGATTGCAATTTTTTTCATTTAAGAACGTCACGTCAATGCTGGTCTGCCTACAAACATGGCCGCCATGAACTACGACACCCAACACACACAAACGGTCACGTTCACACTGCCATTTTCGAAAAAAGTTACGAATGTTTTGCATTCCAAAAAATCCTTCCGAAGAATGTTCTTATTTTGTTTCTTAAGATTGTTCCTAAGACAAAACTCCAAAAAATAAAAATCCAAGTTCTTAAAAATCATCGTAAATAAAAATGCCAACATGTCGTAGATCCCCAAAGGGTAAGATTTCTAACGTATAAAACTTGCGGCATGAGATAAGTATTGTGTATCTACTACAATACTTTACTTATATATGACATCGTGCGTTTACATTCTTTACAGTTACGTTAAAGCTGCTGAACGTCCATGAAGTAAAGTAAGGTCCTCACTTACGTTAGAGCTATAAACTATAAACTCTCTTGAAGTTAATAAGACAAAAATCTCAGACCGTCCTGTTACCCAGAAGCTAATATTTTTGGAGAATATCTTCGCTGGCGCTCTAAACGACGTGCTAACAGAAGGAAGCTTTTCTTTATTGTATTAAAAGCAAAAAACTTCGACTTTCTTGCAATAATGAACTACAAGACAGTTTTAAAATGACAGATTTTTTTTGTTTGAGATTTACGGCTGTATTTAATTGTTTAAATCGTCGAAAAGTTCTGTCAGTATTTCCATGGGGAAAGTTCCTCGTATTCAGAGTCGCGTTACGGGTCACATTTAGATTATTAAATTCACGTGTGTCGTTCACGTGTCAGAGGTTGCCTTGATGTTTTTCTTAATTAGAAGCAAAAAAAAAACAAACAGCCAACACATTTTATTGATAATTTTACTCATGTCCATCACCAGAAAAGGTGAAACTGCCTACACTTGTGTATCATCCAGAATCCTGGGTTTTTCCGAGCTTTTCATATCTCTAAAGGAAAAGGAAAAACCTTTTGTGTTGATCTATGCTTCAGACCCGTATCTCCACTAAAAGGCAGAGCCAAGCATTTAAACATGATTTGGTGCAAAACAGGAAGTTGTCACAACCGACGCTAAGGCGTCAGAACAACATTAAGTGATCATTAGGACTTTTAGGATTTTAGGAAAAATGGTAAAGCACTCTGGAAAGTCATGAAGAACGAAACGTTCTCATCTTCCTCCTCTTCCTCCTCTTCCTGTGCTACATCCTCTTGTTCTTTGATTTTGTTCCTCAGCCTTTTCATGGCCGAACCTCCACACATAAAGCTAACTACACAAAGAAACCTCTTTTCTCGTTCATTCCTGCTAAAGACGTTATTCTGCAGCTCTTTATTCTCCGTCTGAGCCGAGACGCTGCTTCATAACTTAACAAAGTGAGCTCAAATAGCAAATGTAATTAGACGTCCATTTCCTGAAAGAAAAACTGCAGCTCAATACGTAAATAACGTTGTGGTGTTCAGCCACGTGAACAAGTCTTTCAGCTCCTGAAACGTGACGTCTCTTAACGCCTGTGTTCGGTACCGAGGTGTTTTGGTACTTGCTTTAAACACAACGTCCTGTAATTTTCACTTTCACGTTTATTTAAAATCAAGAGGCTTTCAAGCATCTGTATGAGCACCAACAGTGCAGAGTCTACTTACTGTGCATGGGGCGGGGCAGGGGGCGGGGCCTGGACGATGACCGACAGCCGTAAGGTATACTTACTACAGCTTTGTGGAATGATGGACTCAAAAGAGGAACCACTGCTGTATTGCTGCTTATTACAGATTCAAAGTCCTTCCTTATTCCGGACACATGACGAGTCATGACTCACTTTAGTGATTTGATTTGATTCGTACGAATGACTCATTTAAATGAATTAAGAATTTTGATTTATTTGATTCAGAACTCACAGCATCTACATAGGCATGTAGTCTTAAAGGTTCCAGAAAAGGTTCTTGAAAGCTAGCTGTGTTAGAAAAGAACCATTATTGATTCCCTAAAGAACTCTGTGATTTCCACAAATCAATAAACTGAATCATTTTCCACTACCAAAGATTCTCCCGCATGATTTAAGGTTGGAATTTTATTTTTGATTTTCCGCTGAAGATCTTGTCAATCAAATGGTTCTTTAGGGAACCAAAAATGGTTCTTCTCTGACACAGCTCTATAGAACCTCTTCTGGAAGCTCTGAGCTCAGTAGCCCACACTGTAGCCTGACACCGACTCAAAAGAATCAAACGTTCTTAAAGTTCAATTCACTCAAACGGGTGAACTGTACGAATCGATTCACTAAACTGACTCATGACTCACCGTGCGTCCATGAGTTGCATAAATCCTTTGATTGCATTACAGTGTGTGTGGACGCGGCGTCAGTGACGTGCTTCACCCCGGAGGTGAGTCACACCTGATTATGAATCAGCTTTCAACAATAAACCTGCACACAAACAGCCGTCTCTCTATTCTGGGTCAATCTCGGCTAAACCCCACGCTAATCACTGCTTCCTGGTGAGCAGAAAGTCCTCAGTGACCACAGTTGCGTACTGACGCTTTAATTCCGCGGGAAATTTGGTTTCCATGTGGGAATAACTGCAATAAATCTTAATCCGCAGTGAGCTACAGTAAGACGGGAATGACTCACTGGCTAATTTATCCACAGCATCCGATTAGCGCTCATCCATAAAGAAGAAAAATATCCATGCTAAACAAATACAGGAAATGTCCCACTGGTCTTCTCTGCAAATGTGAACGATTCTTTCTAACCAGTTAACTCGTGGTATGTAATACCAGTAACACCAGTGTATTAGGGATGCCAGGAGGACGTGTAGGCGTGTCCACATTAGCATAACCATGCATATTTATAAACCGTCTTAACATTCTTCTGTACGGAGTTCTTAATGGTGTACACATAGGGCACATAGGGGCGTGTGATGTGACATAAACATCACACCACGATGTTTCTACGATATTTATGTATCACGATATTTAGATATTTTATTCACTGAATTTATTGTATTCATTTATTTGAAGCATTTTATTCATCGTGTTATTACTGTAATCTGATTGGAACAGCTGCTTCCTGTCAGAGTTTGTACTCTCGTGATATTGATACGATCAGCTCACACACACACACACACACACACACACACTCTCTCTCTCTCTCTCGCGCTCTTCATTATGAGCATCAGAACAGGACGTGTGCGTGTGTGGGATCGCGTGTATGAATAATTTAGCGATGATATTTCACTCACTGATGATAAACCGACTCGTTACAAAAAGAGGAAACACTCAACGGTACTTTTGGAACTCTCGAGTCTACCCCTCCTGTACCTTCACTGTGTATATTTAAAATGATTTAAGACACACAAGCGGAGCTTAAGGACCGATCTAGTACCTTTAATTAGCTTTTACAGGTACACTACATTCGAATATACTGCCTCAGAGGCGTACACTTCAGCGCTCCTCCCAAGGGACAAGGAAGAGTACTGTTTAATATACTTATTTTAGAATGTTTATTTATTTATGTGTGCTCATCGGGGTCGTAGCTACAGAGTGGGGACACTGAGGTTCAGCCCTCTGTATTTTCGGAAGAGTTTCAGGTTTTTTCCGCTGATTTTACCCCAATCCAGAATCTCCAGGGGTCGAGTTCAGTACAGAAACAGTTTCCTGTGCAGAAAACTCCATCGTTCAATCAGTGTGCATTTAAACAACAACAACAACAACAACAACAACAACAACCAGGCTGAAAAAACAGCAACATAACAATGTGCATGAATAAACAGATTCAGTCCAATTAGGTCTTATGGCTGTATTTGTATCTGATGTGGATATCTGATTTTAAACAAACAAACAAACAAATAAACGTGTTTGCTTAGGCAGTGTGTGTTAGTGCTGTATCAGACCACACAACACTGTGAAATGACTCCTACATCTCTAACCAGACATTAATGTCAACCCAAACACACACAAACACACACACACACACACACACACACACAGTCCCAGTAGAGTTTCCTCTTAAAGCAGAAGTCGCAGCTATTCTATTACAGCAGCTTGTGCATCTCTAATCTGAACATTCTGCATCCCTGCACTAAAACATCTGCAATCCTCCTGCAAGATAGGAACATCAAAGCAAAACATCTGTATTCTTGTGTTTGTGCGCGCACACACACACACACACACACACACACACAAATACAAGAATACAGATGTTTTGCTTTGATGTGTGTTGTGTTTTGGAGGCATCTGAGCTTACCTCTGTGGGTGTTGGTGCTCTCTAATGCAGCTCAGAGAGAGAGAGAGAGAGAGAGAGAGAGCATCCGCGCGCAGGTGCCACTCAGGTCAGGATCATTTCCGCTTACGCATCATGGATAAATAATCAACACGAATGTCTTCCTATAACACACACGAGCACGCGCACAGCCTCGCGCGGTGTTGTTGTAGCGCAGAGCGATGCTGCATCCAGGATGAAGCAGAAGATGACGAGGATGAGGATGATGGCGATGATGATGATGATGCAATGACGCGCATCTCGCGCGTGCTGCTGTGTTGCCAGGTCGCGCGAAAACCCCGCTCTGTTCCGCCCGTTCTTCAGAAAAATAAATAAATAAATATACAGGGATTTAAAAAAAAAAATCATAATAAAGTCTAAGCTAACCGCATACTTACAGCTCAACACGTGCTCAGGTGGGTTTCCATGGAAACCAAGATTCACATTCACGTGGACCTTGTAAAGGCATAACAACTGCAGATTTGTGTACATTTGAATAATAACTAGTATACAGTGGTTTCCAGATGTGTGTTTATTAAATGAGATATGCTCTATTACTGTACTCTGATCTAATTCATTGAATTTAAAATCACTGAATATAAATAAACAAACAAACAAATGGTTAAATAAATAGAAATCCCCCCCCCCCTCTCTCTCTCTCTCTCTCTCTCTCTCTCTCTCTCTCTCTCTCTATATATATATATATATATATATATATATATATATATATATATATATATATATATATATATATATATATATATATATAGTTACACTCGTAGAAAATGCATTAAATTAAAAATCCCTTGAGTACTTTTTGGTTGTCCATCTGTGTGAGGAACAATTACACTTTCAATTACAAACTAAACAAATAAATAAATGATATTTAAACAAACAAACAACAACAACAACAACAACAATAATAATAATAATAATAATAATAATAATAATAATAATCAAACAGTCATGCACAATACATATAAGGATAAAATAAAAGATAAAAAAGGTAAACACTTTTTTTTTAAAAATATCCATTAAACCATTAAAGAATCCTGAAACTGAGAGTGAGGATGAACTGAAGCTGGATTTTTCTTTAATATATACATAAAGATTATTTAATAAAAAAAATAAAAAAATCATTCTATTCATATAAAACTGTTGAATAAACTTTAAAATAAATAAGTAAATAAATAAATAAATAAATAGATAGATAAAACCCTTTCTGTTGTAAACATTCCCAGTTTGTGTACTCGTACTGATGTATGGAGTGAAAGATCCAGGCCTGAATTTCGTGTGGTTTCGTTCCAATTAGTGGTAATGAGACGCCCCCTCAGCCCTCTACCCCCTCACCCCCTTAACGCTGCTCTTTGATGACCTCCTGCTCCGCTCATTAGCGCAGCTGCTAATGGCGCTCATTGCTAACGCTGATTTTTTTTTATGCTAAAGCCTCCCATGATGATCGAGGAGGATGAGGAGGAGGAGGAGTAGGAGGAGGAGGAGTAGGAGGAGGAGTAGGAGGAGGATGAGGAGGAGGAGGAGTAGGAGGAGGAGGAGTAGGAGGAGGATGAGGAGGAGGAGGAGTAGGAGGAGGAGGAGTAGGAGGAGGATGAGGAGGAGGAGGAGTAGGAGTAGGAGGAGTAGGAGGAGGATGAGGAGGAGGAGGAGTAGGAGGAGGAGGAGTAGGAGGAGGATGAGGAGGAGGAGGAGTAGGAGGAGGAGGAGTAGGAGGAGGATGAGGAGGAGGAGGAGTAGGAGGAGGAGGAGTAGGAGGAGGATGAGGAGGAGGAGGAGTAGGAGTAGGAGGAGTAGGAGGAGGATGAGGAGGAGGAGGAGTAGGAGGAGGAGGAGTAGGAGGAGGATGAGGAGGAGGAGGAGTAGGAGGAGGATGAGGAGGAGGAGGAGTAGGAGGAGGATGAGGAGGAGGAGGAGTAGGAGGAGGATGAGGAGGAGGAGTAGGAGGAGGATGAGGAGGAGGAGGAGTAGGAGGAGGAGGAGTAGGAGGAGGATGAGGAGGAGGAGGAGTAGGAGGAGGAGGAGTAGGAGGAGGATGAGGAGGAGGAGGAGTAGGAGGAGGAGGAGGAGGATGAGGAGGAGTAGGAGGAGGATGAGGAGGAGGAGGAGTAGGAGGAGGATGAGGAGGAGGAGGAGTAGGAGGAGGATGAGGAGGAGGAGTAGGAGGAGGATGAGGAGGAGGAGGAGTAGGAGGAGGAGGAGTAGGAGGAGGATGAGGAAGAGGAGGAGTAGGAGTAGGAGGAGTAGGAGGAGGATGAGGAGGAGGAGGAGTAGGAGGAGGATGAGGAGGAGGAGGAGTCATGTTACACAAAGCTATGACCTTTTTTTGGGACACTCCAGTAACTAAGGACAACAACAGTTTAACGTAGCATACTCACTAGCATAGCTTTACTCCGTAGCGTATTTAGCAGGGGGTGTGTCGTCAGATGTTTGGAAGACATTAAAAGTAACAAACGATTTCACATGTTACTCCGTAAAGCTGTAATTCAGTGTTGTGCAACACAATTCATCATTAACGGAAAAAAAATCGGTGTTAGCTCTGAGGCATAGGAGGCCACGCCCCTTTTACTGGAATGACAGGCACCTGGGAAGTGTTTCCAACATGTCTGCCAAGTTTTGTGAGTTTTTAACAATGGGAAGTGGGCGACATTCCCAGAACAGCACAACATAATAATAAAAAGAAGAAGAACAAAATTAATAGTGTCTGTGTGCATGCTGGTGCTCAGACCCCTAATTACGTAATAAGGTTTTTTACCTGCTGTGGCTATAAACACAGATTTCGTGCACAACGCTATTCTCAGTGCATCATACAGCTAAAAAGTTAGTTGTGTTTACATTCTTCCTGTCAGTCATGTTAAAGACACGCCCACATTTTACCTGCAGCAGTGTCACCAGACACAATTGTTCTGATAAAAAAAACTACTACATGTTTATTGTTAAATTTGTCACAACATGATGGAAGGAATGCTAACTAGCTACAGAACTATTGTATATAAACTCTGCCAGCTACTGCAGGTCCAAGGCTTCTTGTACATGGGGATAGGTGGAAGGCGGGGCTTCATGCACATAGGTGAGACTGGGAGGTGTAGCTCTGTGTACATGGGCGAGGCTGTGCAGGACTGTGTAAACATGGACATGGATGAGGGTGGGGCTTTGTGTAGATGGGTGTGACTGGGAGGAAGGGTTTGTGTACACTTATTTAATATATTGGAGGCGGGGCTTTGTAAATGTGGGCGTGGCTTGGACTCAGACTCAACATGTGAACAAATTATTCCAATCATTTTTTTGTATTTCACCGTGCAACTACAGTACCAGAGCCCACATTTTACCCAGTGCACCTTTAATGTACAGGAACCTTGTAGAGAACCTTTTACAGAACCTTGTACAGAACCTTTTACAGAACCTTTTAATCTCAGCAGAGCTTTGTGTTAAAGATTTCTAAGAGATCACATTAAGAGAGAACGATGCAACTTGATTTCACTGGTCATGTTATTTTATAATCTTCTTTCATCTCGCTGTAAATCCTGATTACCATCTGGGTTCATGCTGGAGGTGCGGGGCGGTTACTATAGCAACACTGGCCTCACAAGAGTGTGTGTGTGTGTGTGTTTGTGTGTGTTTATAGTTCTGGAGGGATGGAAGGCGTCGTCAAACACACAGTTGTTATGAGCATGAGACTACTGGCCTTTTATTGTGGGCTAGACACACACACACACACACACACACACACACACACACACACACATGTTCTTTTCCTTTGTTTGTTCCTCTTGCCATTATTCCCTCTTCTTTTTCTTTCCCCCAGAACACCTCCTCCACACACACACCCTTTCTCTTGGTCTCTCTCCTCCATGCAGTTACACACAGTGTGTGACGCGCAACACGGGCTGCTGTATTTTTACATGAAACAAACAGAAATCCAGACAGTTTTATCTTAAAGCTGCAGTCTGTAATAATTTAAACGTTTATAGATGTGTAAAAATCAAATTCTCAATAAAATGTCTTTTGAATGTAAAAATCTCATTTGAATAGTGCAGTGCGATAAACCTTCAGCCTCCTGTTTACTCTTTTTCTGGCCCAGAAATTAGCCCCGCCCCTTATCTACGACTCATTCCTAGTTAGGGTTCATATAAAAACGTCAGCCATTTTAATACGCACGGCCAAAAACTACCATGTTTACTGCTCAAAAGCTGCTACTGTAGAAAAAGACACGCCCCAGGGGCGGGGCATATATACGTTCTAGAAAGCATTTAAATGGACGACGTATAAAATTATAAAGAGAATATCTCCAGTACTGCGTTTTTTTCTAGATGTCCTGTCATGTCCAAAGGTGCCGATGAGAATGTTGATTTATGAAGCGTGCTAACACATATGCTATGCGCTAATTAGCACAGCGCTAGCCAGTTAATCAGCTTTATTTCATCAGCGGTTCTTTTAATATTTCTTGATGACCATCACTGTTAGCATAAATCCTAGCTAGTTAGTGTTTGGGACACATTGTACTTGCTGAAAGAGATTTCCTACTCGCAGACGGACGGAGTCAGCCACAGAGTCTACACACACACACACACACACTCTCATCCCGCTTAATGTCAGTGCTATTAAGGATCCATTTAACTCCACAATAATCCATTAATCTGACTGTGGGTTTAAATGTGCAGTCGTTATGGTTGGAATGATGGATCGTCCAATTAAACGCCACTCGCCGGAAAGCAGCAGAAATATGAGTCTGCTACCGGGGGTGTCAATACTTATTATTTATTAATGAAGGATTCGGTCATTTTTGATCCATAATGTTGAGTGGAAAACGATTTTAATCCGAAATTTCTCACCCTGACACAGCGTTCTCTTTGGTCCAAGCGCCAATAGGTTGTACACCGACGACGTGAGCGCGTCACGTTACGCATCCGAATGTCTCCAATCTCACCTCACGACTTCTTTTACAACGTGCGCCGTCTGTCCGTGACGGAGAAAATCGTCCGGTGCGAACACGGCTTTAGTGAGGACGCACTTTTCCGGACGACGAGTGAAAGGACGAGGTGTGCTGCAGCCGGGGAGAATCTCTGATAACGTATCTCCTGCTGTGTAATAACTGTGTAATAAAAGTTGGATGATTAAGGGTTCAGTACTTTACGAGTGAAGGAACAATGGCTGCATTTACACATATTTTGACGCAGATCTGATTTTTCCTCAAAGTCTGTGATGAAAAGGTTTCGAATCTGTTCCACATCTGATTCCTGTGTTTACGTCATTCCCCAGAGAAAATCACTGTGTCTGCAGGAAGACCAGCCATTCTGGTGTTTTACTGAGGTGTTTCGGCTCTTTGTGTTTTAAAAACCTTAACGTGTCCGTGAAGCGCCTTGAAACACGCAGCGTTATTCGATGACGTAACTTCCACTGAAACAGGAAGTCAGGGTGGGACAAATCTTGTGGCCCCTCCCCCTTTTTAAAATTAGCCAGTCGAGATGATTTTTATAATGTTGGGGCCGGGACAGTTCAGACGAGAAGCTGAAGTGCAGAATGATGTCATCAAACTCGTTGATCCGTATCATTTTGTCGTAGTTTTGGAGCACACGAGCTTATAGACAACCTTCAGGTGAGCATATTCATACTAAAAGCCACAACAGTTCAATTTTGACTTCATGGGGACATTAAGGTTTGGAACTTGGTGCTGGAGACAGGACCGACTGAATCCGTGCTCTGCTGTGTCCTCGTAGATGATCTCGTTTCTCTAGACGTTTCTTTAGCTTGTTTAAAGTCACTGTGTCTCCTCCCACAGTCTGATAAAACTGTTTATTTCATCTGGACTCCGCTGACGGCTCTTTATGATTCAAGTGTGATGTTTGAGCTCCAAATGATATGTAGGACAATTGGATATGAGGTTTACAAGAACGCAACAACATCCAATCTATGTACGAAGTCCGCACAAAAAAGATCTGAATCGGATGGTAACGCAGATTGGTAAACGCAGCCAGTGAGCTAATAAGAAGCTGTAAAGAGTGTTCCTTTATACGGACGGTTTGTTTATACAGACGGTTGCTTTATACAGACGATTCTTTTATACAGTCGATTCCTTTATACCGACGATTCCTTTATACGGACGATTCCTTTATACAGACGATTCTTTTATACAGTCGATTCCTTTATACAGTCGATTCCTTTATACGGACGATTCCTTTATACAGACGATTCTTTTATACAGTCGATTCCTTTATATGGACGATTCCTTTATACGGACGATTCCTTTATACAGACGATTCTTTTATACAGTCGATTCCTTTATACCGACGATTCCTTTATACGGACGATTCTTTTATACAGTCGATTCCTTTATACCGATGATTCCTTTATACAGACGATTCCTTTATACGGACGATTCCTTTATACGGACGATTCTTTTATACAGTCGATTCCTTTATACGGACGATTCCTTTATATGGACGATTCCTTTATACAGATGATTCCTTTATACAGTCGATTCCTTTATACAGACGATTCCTTTATACAGTCGATTCCTTTATACGGACGATTCTTTTATACAGTCGATTCTTTTATACAGTCGATTCCTTTATACCGACGATTCCTTTATACGGATGATTCTTTTATACAGTCGATTCCTTTATACGGACGATTCTTTTATACAGTCGATTCCTTTATACGGACGATTCCTTTATACGGAGGATTCCTCTATACAGACGATTCCTTTATTCGGACCGTGATTGCATTTCAGCGTGGTACGAATGCAACACGGTGATCACAGTGAAATGTAACACAGCAGGGAATTATATTTTTAAGTCAGTAAGCAATACCTGCGCTGTAAGGGCAAGGCGATAACGTTTTCCTCATATTATACTGTCTGTGTATTGCATATTTCACGCTTTTCCCCTGGTGCGACTGCACAGGGGTTTCTCTACTCTATAAACACCAACATTGCAGTTCTGACAGAGTGCGAATTTTTTGATCATAAAGAATGAGCTGTTTGCAGAACCCCGCCCCCACCCCCCACAGATCACAGTGATCACATCAGCGAAGTATATTTCATTCGTAATCACTCATTTAAGTGCAATAGCATTAAAGGTACATACGATTAAATGCTATAGAAATACTGGGATAAGGATTTATCCTCAGTCTTCGTCACGTGCGTGCACGCCTCTTCACGCTCACGCTCAGCTTTCCACATTTCTGTGAATTTCATGTTTTGTTTTGTTTTAAAAATGAAACTTTCCACCGAGTGATTTCCATCACCATCCCCATCGGATACCGCAGACCCACGTCGTGTTTGTGTTCCTCGCGCTGCATAGCCGGGGCGGCCATAACGAAGTTAGAGTAGCAGTGTAAGTGAGAGCTGCTCGTTGTTGTAAGTAAAGAAATAAGACACTAAGAAAACCAGGAAACTAAAGAGACGTCGAGGTTTAAATAATAAACGTGGAAACGAGGAGCAGGTGGAAGCGATTATAGGAGACCGTGAAGCAGCGGTTCGGATTACATCCTGCCGTAGGGGTCAGAACCGCAGTCCGTTTAGAAAGAAATCAGCCTGTTCGGGGGAAAATTCTGCGAGGTCTGTAATCAGTGAGCAATGCTAGCTAGCACTGACATAAAAGCAAAGTATTTAGTTAATGCTAACGTGTGTAGGACTATTAGTTAATCCATATTAAGGAGACACTTGAAAGAAGAGATGCAGAGAGGCCTTTCTTTCTCCTTCATCAAGGCGTTGTGTTTTAGCGAGCACACTAGCATAAGTTGACTAGCTTGCTAGCTTGACGAGTTACGCTGCAACATCGGTGATCAGGTCGATGATTCACAAACGGAGCACTGAGGGATCACAGAACTGCAAAGTTAGAGCGCTAACTGGCTAACGTTAGCATGCTAGATTTAAAAAATCCCTGTTTGTCTGAAAATGCAGTCAGAGCTGTCCTCGAGGTGTAGCGCGTCCCACAATCCCACACTGGAGGCAAATGAGGAACATCTCAGAGCTACAACACGATTAAAAATGTGTGTGTGTGTGTGTGTGTGTGTGTGTGTGTGTGTGTGTGTGTGTGTGTGTGTATACGTGTGTACTGGGAGAATTCCGGTGTAAATACTGTAGCTTTGTGTTCGCTAACTTAGCTAAACAAGTGTTAACCACAGCTTCACTGCTAGCAAACGTTAGCACAATTACTATCACCACTCAAAACATGCTAAAGGACAGCGTTATCTACCGTACAGTTATAATACTGAGTCATTTAACAGACAGACATCCAGCGTACAGTACATTTAGGGAGCTCTCCATGTTGTTATTTTAAATGTTGAAATTACAAATACAGCTAGGGAAAACAACAACAACAACAACAAACACTATTCCAAGCTGTGAGTCATAAAAGGCAACATCATGTTCAATATTAGGATTTTTCTAAATAGATCTTGTCCTGATGTAGTTAGTACTGCGCTAACAGATCTTTAGGACATTTATAAAACGATGTCTGCACAGAAGTGACGGGTTCGTGAAAAAAAATCCTTTTTTGAAGTGTCCTTTGTTTACCTCTCCTGCGTTTATTGTAGTTTTGTGAGTGAGAAGTAGAGAGTTAGTGCAGCTTTGCCCTTCTGGTGTTTGTTAAATGCTTGACAGACCCATGTAAGCTGATATAAACAGGTTAGGACCGCTTCACTACCTCTAGGTTTCTTGTAGATGTTGGTATGGGACGACCGTACTGTGTGTAATAAATTAAATTTAGGAAAGAATAAATAAGGTTGTCAGTGGTTTTGTTGTGCCTGCACGGGCGGTCTGGATGAGTGTGAGACTGATGTCCCAGTCCGGCCCTGGGAACACCATGCCTCAGAGGTTTTCTTCATTCTGATGTTGGATGTGAGCGTTAACGGAAGCGTTTGACCTGTATCTGCAGGATCGTATGCACTGTGCTGCCACATGATGGGATAATTGGAAACTCCAGCAGCGGTATTGGTGTTCCTAATAAAGTGGCCAGAGAGTGTATATTTGATATATTTTGATATGGTACCTATATTTTGGGCTGCTTACTTTGGTACAGTTGAGTGCAAAAGTTTGCACACCCTCAGCGCATAATGTTGCTTGTTAGGTTTTCCAGGCATTTCTTTTTATCCTGCAGTACAGTGAGGAGAAATAAATATTCACACCCTTTTGTCTGTGTTATTTAATATACTTCCAGTGCACATATCCACTTGTATATCGTATATCGTATACCATATATCGCTCTGGATACGGGCTGTTACGGTGAATAAACTCCACATTATACTGAAATATATAAAAGTGCAGTAATCCACGTGAAGCACATGATTCTTTCGTGTAAATGTACACACACGCAGGAGCACGAGGACGATACCGGCGTTTATTCTGAAACTACGGGATTTAACACATTTCCAGCGTAAACGATTCATTTCTGAATAAATACGTTCATATTCGGCCTGATAAACACGGACAAATGAGCGCAGACTGGATGCGAACACACGTATTGCTAAACGGGTCACAGGAGCATTTCCACAAGAAACATTCATTAAAATGCTGTTAGGTTAGAAAACGTTATCCTACACACTCACGTCTGTGTAAATCTGTGTATTTAAGGAAACGCGCTCGTCCACTTCGCTTTAAACTGTGACTGAGTAAACGTACTGCAGTTTGATGTATTATATAAATACTTACACTGTATCACTGATATTACACTGATATTAACTGTACGTACACTCCAGAGTAATGAAGTGACTTTAATGAACACAATCCAAAACAAACCCATCCATTTAAAAAGAAATAACGCCAGCTCTCAGGACAAAAGTAATGGCACCATTTACCAGAAGAAGGGGTTAGTGTGTGTGTGTGTGTGTGTGTGTGTGTGTGTGTGTGTGTGTGTGTGTGTGTGTGTGTGTATGTAAGTGTGTGTGTGCATATGTGTGTGTGCATGTGTGTGTGTGTGTGTGTGTGTGTGTGTGTGTGTTCAGTACACATGCAGCCAGTGAGCAGAGCTGGACAGGAAATTAAATCCAGCAAAGCAAACATACACACACTTCTGTTCATACACATGGAAAATGAAAGAGAAAAATATCCACACACACACACACACACACACACACACACACACACACACACACACACACACTACAATCGTTTCATAGTTAATATACAGTATGTCACAAAAGTGAGTACACCCCTCACATGTTTGTAAATATTTGATGATATCTTGTCATGTGACACACTGAAGAAATGACACTGTGCTACAGTGTAAAGTAGTGAGTGTACAGCTTGTGTAACAGTGTACATTTGCTGTTCCCTCAAAATAACTCAACACACAGACATTAATGTCTAAACCGCTGGCAACAAATGTGAGTACACCCCTAAGTGAAAATGTCCACATTGGGCCCAGTTAGCCATTTTCCCTCCCCGGGGTCATGTGACTTGTTAGTGTTACAAGGTCTCAGGTGTGAATGGGGAGCAGGTGTGTTAAATTTGGTGTCATCACTCTCACACTCCCTCATACTGGTCACTGGAAGTTCAACATGGCACCTCATGGCAAAGAACTCTCTGAGGATCTGAAAAAAAGAATTGTTGCTCTACATGAAGATGGCCTAGGCTATAAGAAGATTGCCAAGACCCTGACACTGAGCTGCAGCACGGTGGCCAAGACCATACAGCGGTTTAACAGGACCGGTTCCACTCAGAACAGGCCTCGCCATGGTCGACCAAAGAAGTTGAGTGCACGTGCTCAGCGTCATAGCCAGAGGTTATGTTTGGGAAATAGACGTATGAGTGCTGCCAGCATTGCTGCAGAGGTTGAAGGGGTGGGGGGTCAGCCTGTCAGTGCTCAGACCATACGCCGCACACTGCATCAAATTGGTCTGCATGACCGTCGTCCCAGAAGGAAACCTCTTCTAAAGATGATGCACAAGAAAGACCACAAACAGTTTGCTGAAGAAAAGCAGACTAAGGACATGGATTACTGGAACCATGTCCTGTGGTCTGATGAGACCAAGATAAACTTGCCTACAGTCAAGCATGGAGGTGGGAGTGTCCTGGTCTCTCTCCATCTCTCTCTCTCTCCTCTCTCTCTCTCTCTCTCTCTCTCTCCATCTCTCTCTCCTCTCTCTCCCTCTCTCTTTCCATCTCTCTCTCTCCATCTCTCTCTCCTCTCTCTCTCTCTCTCTCCATCTCTCTCTCCTCTCTCTCCCTCTCTCTTTCCATCTCTCTCTCTCCATCTCTCTCTCTCCTCTCTCTCTCTCTCTCTCTCCATCTCTCTCTCTCCTCTCTCTCTCTCTCTCTCCATCTCTCTCTCTCTCTCTCTCTCTCTCTCTCCTCTCTCTCTCTGTCTGTCTCTCTCTCTCTCTCTCTCCTCTCTCTCTCTCTCTCTCTCCATCTCTCTCTCTCCTCTCTCTCTCTCTCCATCTCTCTCTCCTCTCTCTCCCTCTCTCTTTCCATCTCTCTCTCTCCATCTCTCTCTCTCTCCTCTCTCTCTCTGTCTGTCTCTCCTCTCTCTCTCTCCTCTCTCTCTCTGTCAGTAATGGTGTAATGATGCAGGTGCTTGAAGGCGTGATGTTTGGTGGAATTTCAGAAACATGATTTTCAGCAACAGAAATGAAAGTCACAGAAATAAAAAGCAAAAATAAAATGTGAAATACGAATGAAACCCAGTGGAGATGTTCAGCGGAGATGTTCAGTGGAGATGTTCAGTATAGATGTTCAGCGGAGATGTTCAGTATAGATGTTCAGTGGAGATGTTCAGTGGAGATGTTCAGTGGAGATGTTCAGTGGAGATGTTCAGTATAGATGTTCAGTGGAGATGTTCAGTGGAGATGTTCAGTGGAGATGTTCAGTGGAGATGTTCACTGGAGATGTTCAGTGGAGATGTTCAGTATAGATGTTCAGTGGAGATGTTCAGTATAGATGTTCAGCGGAGATGTTCAGCGGAGATGTTCAGTGGAGATGTTCAGTGGAGATGTTCAGTGGAGATGTTCAGTGGAGATGTTCAGTGGAGATGTTCAGTATAGATGTTCAGTGGAGATGTTCAGTATAGATGTTCAGCGGAGATGTTCAGCGGAGATGTTCAGTATAGATGTTCAGTGGAGATGTTCAGTGGAGATGTTCAGTGGAGATGTTCAGTATAGATGTTCAGTGGAGATGTTCACTGGAGATGTTCACTGGAGATGTTCAGTGGAGATGTTCAGTGGAGATGTTCAGTGGAGATGTTCAGTGGAGATGTTCAGTATAGATGTTCAGTATAGATGTTCAGTGGAGATGTTCAGTGGAGATGTTCAGTGGAGATGTTCAGTGGAGATGTTCAGCGGAGATGTTCAGTGGAGATGTTCAGTATAGATGTTCAGTGGAGATGTTCAGTGGAGATGTTCAGTATAGATGTTCAGTGGAGATGTTCAGTGGAGATGTTCAGTGGAGATGTTCAGTATAGATGTTCAGTGGAGATGTTCAGTGGAGATGTTCAGTATAGATGTTCAGTATAGATGTTCAGTGGAGATGTTCAGTGGAGATGTTCAGTGGAGATGTTCAGTATAGATGTTCAGTGGAGATGTTCAGTGGAGATGTTCAGTGGAGATGTTCAGTATAGATGTTCAGTGGAGATGTTCAGTGGAGATGTTCAGTGGAGATGTTCAGTGGAGATGTTCAGTATAGATGTTCAGTGGAGATGTTCAGTGGAGATGTTCAGTGGAGATGTTCAGTATAGATGTTCAGTGGAGATGTTCAGTGGAGATGTTCAGTGGAGATGTTCAGTAT
>NC_030432.2:25585894-25588394 GCF_001660625.3 Ictalurus punctatus
AGGTTCGCTTTCCCCGCAAGGCCGAGATTTAATCTGCCTCTGTCTCCAGACCTGCAGGGGGCACTGCTTTGATCTGCCGCCGCCCAAACGGAGACCTGCAGGGAGAGAAAACAGAAACAAGGCCCGGAATAATAATAATCATCTCCAACAGGAAAGGAAGGTCAACATCTCACATGTCTGCTGAACGTCGAGGAGTAAATAAAAGTCAACATGGCCGAGCGGCAGCACAAACCCAACATGTGTTTCCAATCCCAGGGTGAAGCCCGGGTCAGGAAAGAACAACCTCATCAGTTCGTCTCACTGCTCTGAACGTGACAGAAAATAAACACGCGTTATTTATTATCATTTATCCATCTCAATCTCACAGTGTTTCAGTTATGGTCCAACTCTGCATTCATCTCAGTGGTGTGTGCAGAAAAACACTGAGAAATGCATTAAAACATTCACGTTTGGTCACTGTTAAGTTTATCACCTATAAACATGGTCTGCATTTGACCTACAGCGTTAGAATTTCCTACATTTCTGTATAAATGTGACCTAAAACATCATCAGATTTTCACACAAGCTCTAAAAGTAGATAAAGAACCCGATTAAACACACGAGACAAAAATATTACACTTGGTCATTTATTTATAGAGGAAAACAATCCAGTGTGACTCATCTGTGAGTGAGTGTGCTGTCAGTGTGTGGTGTGACTCCTTGTGCAGTAATCATTGCAGATAAGCGTTTGGGGTAAGTGTTGATCATCTGCACATCGGCTCGGAGGAGTTTTATCCCGTTCCTCAGTACAGAACAGCTTCAGCTCTGGGGTGTTGGTGTGTTTCCTCTAATAAACTGCTGCTTCAGGTTCTTCCACAACATTTCTACTGGATTCAAGTCAGGACTTTGACTCGGACGTTCCAAAACATTACCTTTATTCTTCTTTAACCGTTCTTTGGTAGAACGACTCGTGTGTTTAGGATCGTTGTCTCTTCAGATTCAGTTCATGGACAGATGTCCTGATATTGTGCTTTAGAGTTCGCTGGTATCATTTAGAACTCATTGTTCCATCAGTGATGGCGAGTCGTCCTGGTCCAGACGCAGAAAAACAGGTCCAAACCCTGACACTACCACCACCATGTTTCACAGATGGGAGAAGATTCTTCTGCTGGAATGCAGTGTTTTCCTTTCTCCAAACATCACGCTTCTCATTTAAACCAAAAGTTCTATTGTGGTCTCCTCCATCCACAAAACATTTCCAATAACCTTCTGTCTCGTCCACGTGATCTTTAACAAACTGCAGAAGGGCAGCAATGTTCTTTTTGAAGAGCCGTGACTTTCCCCTTACAGCCCTGCCATGCACACGTTGTTGTTCAGTGTTCTCCTGATGGTGGACTCATCAACATTAACATTAGACAATGTGAGAGAGGACTTTAGATGCTTTCCTCTGTGACCTCGTGGACTATTCCACTCTTTCCTCCATTTGTACGCAATCTGTCTGACTGTGGATGGGTGGAGTCCAAACTCTTCAGAGATGGTTTTGTGACCTTTTCCAGCCTGATGAGCTTCAACAACTCTTTTTCTGAGCTCCTCAGAAATCTCCTTTGTTTGTGTTATGATTCACTTTATGTGCACTATGTAGTGAATAGGGCGTGTGGTTTGGGACACGCCCACAGTGGCCTGATCTCGGTGTTTATGTGCACTATGTAGTGAATAGAGCGTGTGGTTTGGGACACGCCCACAGTGGCCTGATCTCGGTGTTTATGTGCACTATGTAGTGAATAGGGCATGTGGTTTGGGACACGCCCACAGTGGCCTGATCTCGGTGTTTACGTGCACTATGTAGTGAATAGGGCGTGTGGTTTGGGACACGCCGCAGAGGCCTGATCTCGGTGTTTATGTGCACTATGTAGTGAATAGGGCTGATTCAGCGGCTCTAGTGCTTTATGGAATCTGTGTAAGAGCTGCAGGAGAATCCACACTCTTTCTGATTTTTACACACATTCACATTTCATTCCGTAAAGATCCTGAAATTTCCTGCTTGAGGCGATCAGAAGCCTGTAGTTCCCTCTGTCTGGCCTCCCATAAGGGCTCGATGAGGGACCTCTGGCCTTTTCACTGCGGCGCGTCCCTCATCCACAACATCTGCTGGATAAACAGGACGCCGATGAGTTTTTAATGTAAAGGAAAATAAAGTAACGCTGATGAAATCCATGTGATCCGTTCTGTTTACTCAGCCTCTGTTATCCTTCCCGTTTCATTCACTACACACTTTTTCCATTTGGGACACAGCCAATTACTGAGAACTGTTTTGATTTCATAACTGATTTGAAATTTTACTCAGCCGAGGATCTTTGCTGAAGAGTCTGTTCTTAAACTCTGAGTCCAGGATAAGAAATAAATCATCACAGCACAGAGTTCATGCTTTAATGGTTTAATGGTCGAACGAGAATGTCATTGAACTCTCTCTCTCTCTCTCTTTTAATCTTCATCACTGAGTGTTTTTCAGGAAACTGGGTCC
>NC_030432.2:25595894-25608394 GCF_001660625.3 Ictalurus punctatus
ATCCATCCATCCTCTCTTCTTCTTTCTTTGAGTCTCTCTTTCTTTCTCCACCATCTCCCCATCTCCACCTTCTCCCCATCTCCACCTTCTCCCCATCTCCACCTTCTCCTCATCTCCACCTTCTGTCCATCTCCACCTTCTCCCCATCTCCACCTTCTCCTCATCTCCACCTTCTGCCCATCTCCACCTTCTCCCCATCTCCACCTTCTGTCCATCTCCACCTTCTGCCCATCTCCACCTTCTGTCCATCTCCACCTTCTGTCCATCTCCACCTTCTCCTCATCTACACTTTCTGCCCATCTCCACCTTCTTCCCCTTTTCACCTTCTCATCTCCACTGTCTCTCCATTTCCACCACCTCCACCTCCGTATCTTCACCACCTGCTCTCCACCAACTGCCTCATAAATAACTCTCAGAGTAAACACTTTCTGTAACTTCTCTTCTGCTGAAGTTTTATCTACTCCTAACTATAACTCCTTTCCCCCGTCAGCCTGAAGCCCCCTCCACGTTCTCAAGGCTGCTGTGTCCGTCACCTTCAGTCCAGATAATAAATGTTTGTATTCATTAGCTGTGTCCCAGTTTGTTCTTAAAACTGCTGCGTCTCCACATTTCACCCAAAAGTGTACACTCCTCACAGTCCTATTCACACTGAAGGTGTCTATTTTTATCCAAGTGACAAAAGCAGAACAGCACATTGAGGTTTTAAAACCAACACTGCCACACTGAAGATGCTTCATTTTTCTCAGATTAGACAGGAAGCCCAGGATAGGTAATGGGTTGGGCAGCACAAAGTCCCAGGTTGGGCATGAAGAAGCCTATAGATGGTGAAAAGCCCCAGGATGGGCAAGAGACCCCAAGTTGGTCAGAACAAAGCCACAGGGTTAGATGTGAAGAAGCCTCAGTTTGGACAGGAAGCCTGAGGATGGCAACAAAGCCCCAGGATGGGCAGAAAGAAGCCCAAAGATGGGTAGATATAAGCCCCAGGATGGGCAGATAGAAGCCCCAGGATGGGGAGAAAGAAGCCCCAGAATGGACAGATATAAGACCCAGGATGGACAGATATAAGCCCCAGGATGGGCAGAAAGAAGCCCCAGAATGGACAGATATAAGCCCCAGGATGGGCAGAAAGAAGCCCCAGGATGGGCAGATAGAAGCCCCAGGATGGGCAGAAAGAAGCCCCAGGATGGGCAGATAGAAGCCCCAGGATGGGCAGGTATAAGCCCCAGGATGGGCAGATAGAAGCCCCAGGATGGGCAAATAGAAGCCCCAGGATGGGCAGATAGATATAAGCCCCAGGATGGGCAAATAGAAGCCCCAGGATGGGCATGAAGATGCAGAGGCAGGATTAAGTCAGAGATTAGTCATTTGTTATCATGTTGGTTCTGTCTGTTATCTGCTACAAGTCTCTACCCTTCTGTTCCTTGGTGCATGATGGAGTTTATGTCCGTTTGGGGGTAAAACATTATGTTTGATATGTTTGGTGTTTGATTTGATAAAACGATGCAATAACACGAAGGCTTTCACACACTGGATGAATTCCCGTGAGAGGTTTAGGACACTTTCTCACCCTCGTATTTCAGTTTTTTCTTTTTTTCAAACCCCTTTTGCTTATCATTTCCTTATGTAAACTTTTCACTGCTCCAAGACTATGCACTGAAAGTGATGGAGCTGACAGTGATGAAGTGATGAGATTATGGCTTAAATAAATAACACGAGGAAAAAAACAGGAGTGTAAAATATTAATAATAGTGTGTGAAAATATTCTGCTAGCTGTGCATTTGTGTGATGTGTAAGGATTGAGAACTGGTTTGAATCAAAACTCCAGTGATGGGGTCCTGAAAATATGTCTGCGATAGTTTATATTTTACTGCCACCTAGTGGCTACAGAGCACAGTGTTTGAATATGACATGATATAAAGTGTAAATAAATGACAGGTACACTGTGTGATTAGTGTGTATTGCCAAGTAAACAAATCTAATTACAGGATTCCATCAGTTCTTACTAATATCAGTCCTGTATTGACCCCCCAGCCCCCCTCCCCATCTAATCCCCTCTAGCAGAACCCAACCCGATCCACACACAACAGAGTTGGACAGATTCGGACAAGACACCCCAGTTTGGGTATGATGAAGCCTGAAGTTGAGCAAGAAGAAGCCATGGATAGGGAAGAAGCCCCATGATGGGCATGAAGCCCAGGCTTGGGCAATGAAAAGCCTCTGGTTGGGCAGGAAGCTAGAGGATGGGCATGAAGCCCAGGTTGGGTACAAAGAAGCCCCAGGTTTCAGCAGGAAGAAGTCTCAGGTTGGGCAGGAAGCCTGGAGTTGGAGAGGAACCCACATGATAAGCAAGAGGCCCCATATTTTTCAGGAAGAGTCCTCATTTATTTCCTCTGTTATGATTGTATTTGAATCAGACTCCTCAAACTGGGGTGGTATCTTCGGTGTCTAATCAGCTGTACTAAAACGATTTCCTGTACTCAGAGCTGAGGTAGGTCCAAGGGGAAGAGCACAAGGAATTATGTATAATGCTAACTACATTTCACTTTTTTTTAAAATCACATGTTTAATTAGCATAAAAAATACTGGTGCTTTAATGAATGAAAGCTTTCTGAAGCCGGTTTTCGTTTCTGTTTATCATGTCTGGTGCTAAAGGCCATGTTCATATCTTTAAAAAAAAAGCTTAGCAGTACGTGTACAGTATATCTGTTAAAACAATAATATAATACAACCAACATAAAATCACATACAATAGTTTTAACAGTAAGAAGGACGCGAGGAGAAGCGATGCTGAAGCTGCTGCAGCTCATCTGACTTTCAGGAGTCCTTTATCTGGAGTCTTCAGGACAGTTTTCGGTTTCTCAGTAACACCACAAGCTGCACTTTTTTGTCTTATTAACTTATTACTAATCTTATGCTATTCCAGCAGCCCCGCCTTCCCACATCCCTGAAACTGCATTCGAATAAAAATAAAATCACGTTATATTGTTTTAACAGTAAGATCTGAGGGGAGTAACAGGCTCAGTTTGACTCCACAGCATTAACATTCATGTTAGCATTAGCATTATCAGCATGTATTTCATGCCCTTGACGCTCTCACATTAGGATAAAACATGATTCGGACGTATTTGTCATCTTTTTCCTCTGGCTGTCCATGATTTAGGAAGTTAGCATTAGCATCACTGTTAGCGTAAACATGGTTCAGGCCTCTGATGTGCCTTTGAGCTGCTGCAGTTCCGTCGCCACTTCGGTTTGGGCTACTGGGCGTTTCTTCTGAAACAGAGCCGCAATTTCCTCAAAGGTCTTTCCTTTAGTCTCAGGAACTCGTAAACACGTGAAGACGGTGAAACCAAACAGGAGAACCACAAAGATGATGAAGACGTACATATCACAGAGTTTCTGCAGGAAAAAAAACATTCAGTTATTAGTCTTTTGTTCACAAATTGTGTTTCCGTGTTAAAATGGTGGCTAATAGCTTCCTGTATTTGTTGCTAAATTTGCCCTCTGTGTCTGTCAGTCCTAGTGAAGGAGGCGTGGCCTATGTGTTTGTCAGTCCTAATAAAGGAGGCGTAGTCTCTATGTCTATCCTGTGAGTCCCAGTGAAGGAGGCGTGGCCTATGTGTCTATCTTATGAGTCCCAGTATAGGAGGCGTGGCCTCTGTGTCCTGTGAGTGTCAGTGCAGATAGACTGATGACTTTAAAATAAATGTTTGAGTTGTGTTGTTATAAAATCTAAAGGAATGGGAGGGGCCACAAGTAGTGTGCACTTCCTGAGGGATTGTTGAGTGTACTGAGTGCACTTTACCTCTACGTAAGGGAAACACATGCCGATGATGAAGTTACTGGTCCAGTTGCAGAAGCCGGCGAGTGCGATGGCTGCAGGTCGCGGCCCCTGACTGAACAGTTCAGCCACTATGAACCATGGGATTGGACCTGGTCCGATTTCAAAGAAGCTCACGAACAGAAAAATGGCCGTCATGCTCAAGTAACTCATCCAGGAGTACGTGTTCTGGAAAGTGCAAACATAAGAAAAGACAATAAACCAATCAGCACTCACTGCAGGAAAGTGGTAGAGGCGGCGATCTGAAACATAAGCAGTATATACAAAGCTGTACAGGATTAACCAGGATTAAAACATACATTTACATAAAATAGACAAATCATTCATGGTAAGATCTCTACTCTGTTCTTTAATATAAAGTCAGGTCACAAGTTATCATTTTCAGTAAGTAGACTAAATAAATGGTATTTTCTTACACTTTGTGCTTGTTTAATATTAAATCTGTGCCATTTTAAGAAACATGAAAGCTTCAGGATATTGTGACATTTATAGTTTTTGGAGGCTGACGTTAAGAGAAACTTGATGGAGAATGATGTTAGTCGACCATGAATAAAACACAAGATGAGGGATTTTTTTGTGCACACTGCAGCACCTCTCCTGTCCACCAGAGGGCGCTGTGTGCTCCAGCTCGGCTATAACGGTGAGAAATCGGTCACACCTTCAGTTTATTAACTCATCACTCATAAAAACAGCTTCTCACTTTATCTTATCACTTTACTGTGTAAACTTCTCAACTCCTACTCATGAAGATGATCACATTTGATTAAATTACTTTGCTGGACTTTGATTGTTTAGAAATCTTTTGTACTACATCATGTTACCCTGGCAACAAGAGCAAAATCACGTTTTAACCGCCGCACAAGTCCACACACAACCGCATTACGCACTCACTGATTCTGCGTCCTTCCTGTTTCATACGGCAGGTAGGTCGCGTCTAACATACACGCTTCATGGAACGTTATGTGTAACTTTAAAGAGATAAAAATTATGATGCGTTGTTCTTTAATGAATAAAAATGTCCTCGTTAGTGAACTGCTGTGGTGTAAGAGGACTAAAACACTCAGGGCCTGCTTTTATAGGAAAATAATCCACTTCAGTGCAGTAACGGGGAATGAACACATGCTGTAATTAACTACCGGGCTGCCTGAAAGGTCACATGACCAGACACACACCTGTCTTACTGACACAGAGACAGGCAGTGAGACAGTCTCACATCATCATGAGTTTGAGTTTTAGCGATCTCACCAAGTAGACGAGTCCGATTGTCATTCCCACTGCACAGCAGCACATTCCACCCAAACCGATTAACATCAGGGTTCTTCTACCGGCCCGGTCCACCAGAACCACCTACACACACACACACACACACACACACACACACACGCTTTTATCTGACTCAGTAATACATACAAAAACAGTTTATACACATTTATATATTGTATATAATCAGGTTTATGTGCACTATATAGTGAATAGGGCGTGTGGTTTGGGACACGCCCACAGTGGCCTGATGATGATGTTAATGTGTAATATATGCTGAATAGGGCGTGTGGTTTGGGACACGCCCACAGTGGCCTGATGATGATGTTAATGTGTAATATATGCTGAATAGGGCGTGTGGTTTGGGACACGCCCACAGTGGCCTGATGATGATGTTAATGTGTAATATATGCTGAATAGGGCGTGTGGTTTGGGACACGTCCATGTTGTACAGAACATTGCTAAGCAGTGAAAAGATCACGTGTGCCTCACGTGTAATTATGTTTCCGTGGAGATAAAAGCCCTCTGCCGTATCTCAGCTGTGTGTGTGTGTGTGTGTGTGTGTGTGTGCATGTGTGTGTTAGTGTGTGTGTGCATGTGTGTGTGCGTGCATGCGTGCGTGTGTGTGTGTTCCAGCACTGTTTGTCTTGTCATTAGTGTGCACTCACTGACAGCAGTGTGAAGACGGTGTTTACGACTCCGACTCCGATGGTGGCGTAGACGGGCTGAGCGACTCCGGCCTTGTGGAAAATGGCGGTGGAGTAATAAAAGATCTGGAATAAAAATCACGCAAAGAGCAGAACAAACATTATTGTTTGACTGCGGTTATAAAACGACTATCGCAATGATGTGGGCAATAAAAGACAAATATAATCTGATATAAAAAGCAGAGTAAAAAGCTGTGAGAGAGGCGAATCACGACTCACGACTCACTGATTCACTGATTCAGTTCTTTCTTTAACTCTATTTGATTCGTTCGATTCAGAAATATGGAACAGATTCAGCGTCGACCCCGGACGCGTTAAATAACAGACGATATCTGAGAAAGAATAAAAGCGTTTGATTCTTCGTGTTCGTTTCTCACAGCGTTAATTCCAGAGAATTGTTGCGACAGATGCAGCATCAGAGCCACGAACAGCTGCTGGCGATACTGTTTCGCTCGTAAAAGCCTCCATATCGAAATCTGTGCCTCTTTCATGGCCTCCTCTTTTTCTGCCTGCATTTCTGCGATATCCTTCGACGTGTCGTATTCTCCTTTAAGCCGCTTTAAACCTAAAAACACACAGTAAACCATTCGCCTAAGATACATCGCACATCACACACAACACCACAACAATGTAGCAAATGAAATAAATAAACTTCATATGTTTAATATATTAGAAATATTAGATAACAATAAATAACACCAAATGTAAAACAGAAATAAATAAAATGACAATAAATTGTGTGTGTGTGTGTGTGTGTGTGTGTGTGTGTGTGTGTGTGTGTGTGTGTGTACTTCTGCAGGCCTCCTCCTTCTTGCCCAGTTTGATGTACAGGTATCTCGGACTCTCAGGACAAAATGGCAGCAACAAACTCTGCAGAACTGCAATCGCTCCACTTAAACCCAGCAGCACGTGCCACATGTCAGCATTCCCTAACAGGAAGTCCAGGCCTAGAATCTGAAATACACAAAATATATATCATTATTTTATTATATATAAAAATATACATTATTTCTCTACACGCCTCCTTCACTGTGACTGACAGCACACACACACACACAGAGGCCACGCCTCCTTCACTGTGACTGACAGGACACACACACACAGAGGCTACGCCTCCTTCACTGTGACTGACAGGACACACACACACACAGAGGCTACGCCTCCTTCACGGTGACTGACAGGACACACACACACACACACAGAGGCCACGCCTCCTTCACGGTGACTTTATTGTAAGGAGGTAGTTAGATGATTAAATATTTTTACAGTTACATCATATTCATTGTAAACGAAACACTCAGTAATCTGGCCGATACACATCCCCTTTGACCTTTAACCCAGAGCGTGTTCTGTGAGTGTACTGTGCGTGTACTGTGAGTGTTTACCTGGCTGATAAGGATGCCAATGACGACGGCGAGCTGATGCAGCGTTCCTAGCGCTCCTCTGTATTTCACCGGAGCGATTTCACCGATGTACATTGGAACGAGTCCGGACGAGAGACCTGCAACAGACCAGAGAGAAAAACGCAAACCCACTTCCTGTTTGAAAAAACTTCCTGTAGAGAAGGTCAGGGAAATGACAGTGCATGCAGTGTGACAGTTAAGGTCTCATGGGGGTTAAACTCAACGAAACCTACCTCGCTGCCTCCTGAACTTTACAGTGACTATACTGACTCCCTGCCTCACTGACTCGCTGCCTCACTGACTCGCTGCCTCACTGACTCCCTGCCTCACTGACTCGCTGCCTCACTGACTCGCTGCCTCACTGACACGCTGCCTCACTGACTCCCTGCCTCACTGACTCCCTGCCTCACTGACTCGCTGCCTCACTGACTCGCTGCCTCACTGACTCCCTGCCTCACTGACTCGCTGCCTCACTGACTCGCTGCCTCACTGACTCCCTGCCTCACTGACTCGCTGCCTTGTTGTTTATAAGCCATTTATAAGGCCTTTAAATAGTAATATTTAAACTGATGAAGCGGTGTGTGAATGTGTTTGTGAATTGGCCGGATGTATATTATGCTATATGATATTATACAGTAACAGATCAAGGGGAAGTGGATAAGGGCGTGTCACACAGCACAGCCACAGTGTTTACCGCAGTAGAAGCCCATGACGGCGCGTCCCGTGATCACCATGACGTGAGATTTTCCCATTTTAGCCAAAGCCATGAGCAGACTCGCAGCCAGGGCGAGAACGTTCAGCACCAGCATGCCTTTAACCCTGAGACACAAACCACGTTTACACCATTATTATTATTATCATTATTATTATTATCATTATTATTATCATTGTTGTTGTTGTTGTTTGTAGTAATAAGAAGTCTTTATTTCCTTAAAAATAAAAACAAACAAAATGTTTTTATTGACATTTGATTTGTTTTTAGCAAATTTAGTAAAGTTTTTAAAACCCTCTACTTAGATTTTTGTCATTTTAAAAACGTATGTAAATATCTTTTTCACATTTCACATTCGTATATAAAATTCTGTGATGTTTATATACAGATAGATAAAAATAAATGTTTTATTTGATCAATGCACATTTTATTTGAATTGTATTTGCGATTTTTCAAAATTACAGATCCGTAAAAAGACGATTTTAGAACACAGGGCTGGCATAGCATTCGTATCCATGATTTATTTTGGTCCCATGTTTATATTTAAATATAACATTAAATCATTTCCTTTCATTAATATTATTTGTATTTTATTCAAAATATATTTGTAATTGTAAAGAAGTTAAAATATAAAATGTAAATAAATGTAAACTCTGTATGCATACAGTACAAGTCATATCCACATATATTTAATATTTATATTTATATATCTAAACTGGTTCTCAAATAGCTTATTACATTTTTAAATGTAAATTTATATTTTAAAATGTAAATACTGTATGTAATATGCAAGAGCATAATTATGTTTTTATTATTATAATTATGTATAAAATTATTGAACTGAATTACATTTAATTAGCTGAATTTTTATTTTGATTGAAATTGCATATTTTATTGTTCAAATTAGTGTGTGTGTGTGTGTGTGTGTGTGTGTGTGTGTGTGTGTATATGATTCATATTTATACATCTATAAAATGCATATATTTAAATAGAATGCAATAAATGATTTTGATTAAATGCCTTTTTTTCAGTTGCATTTTTTCTGAAATTAAAGTACTTTACCTTCCTCTGAAATCAGCGACGAATCCCACCAGGAAGGACGAGATGATTCCTCCAACAGGGAACATGGACACGGATAAGGACCAGTACATGGTCAGAGAGGACGTCTGCATGTGCTTGCCGTCAGCATCAGGTAGTGTAACGTTACCATGTTCATCAACCACGACAAAGCCGAGTGCGCGAGCGTAGTGGTGTTCGATGACCTGCGACACACATGTGCACATCTGTCAACACCTGCATTAATATTAATTTTAATATTAATAATAATAATAATAACAATGTTGCGTGTGTGAGAGAGAGAGACCAGCTGTGGTGCGTTTATAACTCCAGTCCCGTATCCGTACTGCAGAGAACCGAGAGCAGCAGCAAACACAGCCAGAGCAAGAGTACCTGTTAATTGCTACACACACACACACACACACACACACACACACACAGAGGAAACACACACACCACTAATCACCTCAGAACACTAATAATGTTTTAAGAATTAAAATGAAAATGATTTAAAATGTTCTGGTATTCACACCGATCAGCCAGAACATTAAAACCACTGACAGGTGACGTGAATAACGTTGATGGTCTGGTTACCGTGGCACCTGTCGGGGTGGCGGGGGGACTATATTTATTAGGCAGTAAGAGATCAGTTCTGGAAGTTGACGTGTTGGAAGCAGGAAAAATGGGTGAGTGTAAGGATCTGAGTGACTTTAACAAGGGCCAGATTGTGATGTCTAGACGTCCGGGTCAGAGCGTCTCCAGAACAGCAGGTGTTGTGGGGTGTTCCCGGTGTGCAGGGATTAGAACCTACCAAAAGTGCTCCAAGGAAGGAGAACCGGTGACCCGGAGACAGGGTCATGGACTCCCGAGACTCACTGATGTGTGTGAGGAGAGAAGGCTAGTCCGTCTGGTCCGATCCCACAGAAGATCTACTGCAGCACAAACTGCTGAAGAAGTTCATGCTGGTTCTGATAGAAAGGAATCAGAACACACAGAGCATCACAGCTTGCTGCGTGTGGAGCTGCGTAGCTGCAGAGCGGTCAGAGCGTCCATGCTGACCCCCTGAACACCTCCCAAATCTCCTACACTGGACACGTGATCATCAGAACTGGACCATGGAGCGATGGAAGAAGGTGTCCTGGTCTGATGAATCAGGTTTTCTTTTACATCATGTGGAGGCCGGGTGTGTGTGTGTGTGTGTGTGTGTGTGTGTGTGTGTGTGTGTGTGTGTGTGTGGAGGCAGTGTGATGTGCTGAGCAATGTTCTGCTGGGAAACCTCGGGTCCTGCATTCATGTGGATGTTACTCTGACACGTAACACCTACATTGTTCAGGAACGGTTTGAGGAACATGACAAAGAGTTCAAGTTGATGATTCGACCTCCAGATTCCCCAGATCTCAATCCCATCGAGCGTCTGTGGGACGTTCTGGACAAACAAGTCCGATCCACGGAGGCTGCACCTCACAACTTACAGAACTTAAAGGATCTGCTGCTAATGTCTCGGTGCCAGATCCCACAGCACACCTTCAGAGGTCTTGAGGAGTCCATGCCTCGATGAGTCAGAGCTGTTTCGGAGGCATAAGGAGAGAGGGACCTACACGATATTAGGCAGGTGGTTTTAATGTTATGGCCGATCAGTGAAAATATATATTATACGTATGTATACAGTAGATTTGCTGTCTTGGTTTAGGATGAACCCATTTGTTAAATAAAATAAAATAAATATTAAAATAAAATTAAATGATTAACATTGAAAATAAAAAATATCTAAATGTAATAATATAAGATCAGTAAGTGCCTGTTTGCTGTGTGAGGTAAACATTTGTGCTGAGTGAGAAATAAAACACTCAATTATTCTTATTTTTGAGACTATTAACAGTGAATTATCAGTTTTAAAATATAATAAGCACGAACTCTTTAATTCCAGTTTACAGTAAGTATTAATTCATTCATTTTTTACTACATGTGAACGCGCTAAAGTAAAAAGTAGGAGGTTCCTAGTTGGAAGAGTTCCCACCTGTCCTGAATCTAGCATAAAATAATCAGTGACTATTCGTTGACAGTGGTGATCAGGGATTGGTCACTGAGAACAGTGGTGATCAGGGATTGGTCGTTGAGAACAGGGGTGATCAGGGATTGGTCATTAAGAACAGTGGTGGTGAGGGATTGGTCGTTGAGAACAGGGGTGGTGAGGGATTGGTAGTTGAGAACAGTGTTGGTCAGGGATTGGTCGTTAAGAACAGTGGTGATCAGTGATTGGTCGTTGAGGACAGTGGTGATCAGTGATTGGTCGTTGAGGACAGTGGTGAACAGTGATTGGTCGTTGAGAAAAAGGGTCGTCAGTGATTGGTCATTGAGAACAGTGTTGGTGAGTTATTGGTTGTTGAGAACAGTGCTGGTCAGTGATTGGTCCGTGAGAACAGTGGTGGTGAGGGATTGGTCGTTGACAACAGGGGTGGTCAGGGATTGGTCATTGAGAACAGTGGTGGTCAGTGATTGGTCGTTTAGAACAGTGGTGATCTGGCATTGGTCGTTGAGAACAGGGGTGGTCAGTAATTGGTCGTTGAGAACAGTGGTGGTGAGTGATTGGTTGTTGAGAACAGTGGTGGTCAGTGATTGGTCATTGAGAACAGTGGTGTTCAATGATTGGTTGCAGCTCGGTCATTCTTTACACAGTGGTGATGAGTGGAGTGAATCTGTTCTCTCAGCAGCTGTGATGTGAGCTGGAGAGCTTTATCGAATGCAGGACAGTCACTAACATCTGCTTAAAAAGTCGCTAATTCTGTTGTTAGGCACTTTTTAAAAATATTACGTCGCTAAAGGGTAATAAATAGGTGAAAAGTCAGCAAGTTAGCACCGCTGACTGTAGTTACCGGATTTGCGTGCCCTGCCCGATCTGCACCTGATCTGTACTGCACATTCATGTCATTTCATAACATTACAACACATTCTGTGACGTTTCCAAATGACTCACACACTGTATATAAACGTATATGAAGTCTGCTAGAAACAGCAACAATTACAACATGTTCTCTTCTAGTAACTGAAACATGTTTCATTGATGTAACATGTTTAGACTGCCAGACTCACACTATTCATAATAAGTAATAAGACTTTTTAACATTATGATAAAAGTCGTGAGGTTTTTGCGTCATCGTGACCTTCAACGCCTTTGTGGATTATCATTATGTTTTTTATTAGCATATAAAGCATTTACCATTTACTGATTGTTCCATTGAGAATAAATGCAAACATTAAATTATTCAAGAATGATTCAATTACTAAAATTTGTGTACAGTAGTTATTTTAGGATATACGGTGCGTTCCATTAATATTGGCACCCTTGCTAAATATGAGCAAAGAAGGCTGTGAAAAATTCTCTTTATTGTTTAACCTTTTGATCTTTTGTTAAAAAAATTCACAAAAATACTCTGCTCTCATGGATATCAAACACAACACAGGTTTATCCATATAAATATATTTGTTAAATATAGGTGTGCAACAATTATTGGCACCCTTTTAGT
>NC_030432.2:25618394-25628394 GCF_001660625.3 Ictalurus punctatus
AGGGCCAACAGTTTAGCAGGGCATCATCCCACAGTGGCATCAACGGCCCTGCAACCTGGGAGCGAAAGGAGAGCCGAGAGGAGGAAGAAGGGAGAGAGAAGGAGCAGGCAGGAGAGACAGAGCAACAGGAGAGTGAGAAAAAAGAAAAATCTGGCTCTCCAGTCCCCAGACACGCAGTCATCTGGTCCTCGGCTAGCCGGGAAGCGATCCCCCACAACGCCAGGCACTGGCACTGGACTGCCTGATGGATGGCTACGGCTTCTCCCCTTTTCATTCGGACAGCCGGGGTTCCTCGGGTCCTTCGTCCTCTGGCCACCGCTGCAGTACCACACTTCTCCGGTGCACAATCATTTCGCAGCGGTGAGGGCTCTCTGACAGCGAGTCCCTCCTCCTTCCCGTGTTTTGGCACCAATGTAACACACTTCAAAGATGGGCAAGAAGGAGGTGGGAACCAGCTGAACATAGACGTAAAGTTTAATAACAAACAGAACTCAAACATAACACAAACGTCGCGCAAACACAAATCACACGTGTCTCTCTCTTCCTCTGCCGTTTCCAGCCACTCCTTTATCGCTCTCACCCACTGATTGGACAACTCAGTGCATCCTCACAGCCTGGCCCCTCCCTCCTCCTCATCACAGGCTTGTAGCTCATCTTTCTCTCTGGAGCTTAAACCTCATGTCTTTACATTTCACATCTTTCTTTAGAAATTCTGCCAGAAATTGTCTGTCTATCTGTATCACTAATTTATCAACCCTGAGCTCAGGAAAAAACCCACACCAATTGCTTCTATGAGATTACAGGGACCGAGACAGCATGCTGAGATGAAGGACGAAGTGCGTAATACGGTTTCATGAAGACATTAGCAGGAAATGAAGACACCACACACTGTGATCATCATTAATGCGGACACAATGTAGCAGTCTAATCATATTCACTTCCTAACATAAATAAATAAACAAAAAGCAGAAATAAAATGTAACAAGGAGCCACAGTATGAGTTGATGTGAAGCCACTCTGTTCTACAAGCTCACTGCCTCTTTGGTGTAGCCTGGAGAGGTTCAGTTTCATCACATTACAGCTTCACTCCAGGAGTTCCTCAGGGTTCAGGTGTTGGTCCACTCTTGTTCTCATTAGGCACCATGTTCAGATCACTTTGCTATGCTAACGATACAACTTTATTACTTTTTCCTCTCAAATCTCCCTGAAGATATCAGTCTGCCTTTCTGACATCTCTTCCTGGATGGAGATCCATCATCTGAAACAAAACTGATCTACTATAACTGCAGTAAAGATTTTACAAGAAACACAGTTCAGTTAAGTCCAAAATAGACATTGACCAAACTACACCTCTCTTAAGCCTGTCTCCAGAGTCTTCATTCCCTGCCCATCCACAAGGTTCTCACAGCGGTGCTGAAACCCCGGAGTTAGGGTACAATAGGCAACGGTGGAGCCCTCAGTCCTTGCAGTTCCCACCAAGTTGAACACCAAGCCATCGTCAAACTGTGAGCCAAACAACAGCAGTGCTTCGAGGCTCTGGTACAAGTGCAGCAAGTCTAACAGGCGCTCACGGGCTTCATGCAGCCATCTAATTCCATCTAACTAATACTCCAGCTGTGTCCTCTCTGATGAAGACAGCTCCACAAGGTGGCTCCAAAGAGTTTGTGGAGTTCGTCAAGTGTGTGACAGCAGCATGGGGCTGGCCCAAACCACAGTATGCAGTCTGTCTGCTTATCCTGCATCCCCAGGTGGAGTACGGAGATCTCGAGGGAGCCATTTTGCAGTGGGTTTGTATTTCTGAGCAACAGTTTCAGTCCTTGAACCTGAGTGAGGTTAGGTCACGCGTTCACATTTCCACAACTACTCCATGACACCTGTTGGACTTGGGCACTGACCTGTGTCTTAAAATCAGTCGCCTTGGCCTGGCTTCCCCCATCCCTGTGCTGATTAAAGATGGAGCACTGGAAAGAGCAAACTGGATGGAGGAGATGAGTTGTGTGCACTGGGACAAATATCTGCTGGTGCTGATCGCTTTCAGTTTTAGTTTTCAGTCTCATCACAAGTTGGCTCATTTTCCCACAGGTTAAAAGGATGGGTATTGCTTAGGGAAAATTCACAAGTCGCATGATCAGTTGGGCATGGCTTGCACCCTTTCCTTTGGTTTGAATCGTGGCCCCAGCAACATTCCAGTGTCTCATGGAACAAACCACTCTAAAGCCTGGCTTTAGGGTCCTCATTCCCTGTCCCCCACAGTTGAATATAACATCCCTGGGTATTGCAGACTGCACACGGGTTATGCCTACATACACATCTCCACACTGTGAAGTTTAAAAGCAGTGTAAGTGTTTATGAGTGGAGAAAACGAACCCCGGCAGCACTCGCCTCTAATCCGCTTCTGTTTCTGAGCCGAGTCCAGGTTTTAAACACTGCTGGTTTGGTAAATTGGGATATTTTTTGGATGAAATTCAAAGTAAGTAATTAAATGTTATATTTTCCTTTTTGAATTTTACGGACTGATGGAATCCTCTCGCAGAATGAACATTCTGTCTGTCTGACTCTCGGTTTATGTGTCTGCCTATAAGACTGCCTCAGTCTTTTTTTATCTGTCTGTCTGTATGTTTAGAGATCTTGTTTAATTTAGCTCATCATTTCCCATCCTCTGTGGTTATCTGTCTGAGCTGTGTGGAATGTGTGAATAAATCTAACGAGTTTCATGTGATTAATTAAGTTTAATTTTTATTTAATTATTGCGTGTGTGTGTGTGTGAGAGAGAGAGAGAGAGAGAGAGAGAGATTTTAATGATCAAACACTGAGTATCTTGGCGAGGGATCAGTTTGTCTTCGTAAATGCCAAGACCAGCTATTCGTTAATTTTACGCTTACACTTAAAACATTTACATTATTAACAAGGGTAACAACAATGAGCTGAATCAGCTTTTAATGCTGTTAAAATACAGATCAAAGTGAAAATTTTAAATGAACATCCCACGGTGGCTGGAATCAGATTAACATTAATAAGTGTTATCAGCTGTTTGGATGTGCACGTGTCTCAGAGGGAGGTTCAGATGCTTTTCTGCTCTGTTTGTTTTCCACTCAATCAACAGTATAGCTTATAAAATACGATAAAGAACATCTTTCTTTTGAGGGCGGCTGTGGACCAGGTGGTAGAGCGGGTTGTCCACTAATCGTAGGGTTGGCGGTTCGATCCCTGGCCCACATGACCCCACATGACCCCACATGACCCCACGTGACCCTACGTGACTCCACGTGACTCCACATGACCCCACATGACTCCACATACCGAAGTGTCCTTGGGCAAGACACTGAACCCCAAGTTGCTCCCGATGGCACGTTAGTGCCTTGCATGGCAGCTCTGCTACCATTGGTGTGTGTGTGTGTGTGTGTGTGTGTGTGTGTGTGTGTGTGTGTGTGTGTGAATGGGTGAATGAGACACAGTGTAAAGTGCTTTGGATAAAAGCTCTATATAAGTGCAGACCATTTATCTTTCTTGGGATGATGTTCAGATCCTGCATCACGCAAAAGACTCTAATAAGAGAATAGATTAGCTTTATGCTAATTTAGCTTGATAGCTAATCAGCTAATTAGCAGTTAGTGTAATGGATTAGCAATCTACATAAATCAGCATATTCAGCTAAAACCTGACAGAGTGCAAATCTTCATATCTAGCTTTAACGTAACTTCTCTTGAGAAGTCCACTTAGAACAGAGGCTGTGGAGCTTTTATGTTCTGACAGTGTAGTAAGTGGGCATGAGTTCCTGTACTTTAAATAATAAATAGTTTGGAAGGCACCATGATTGTCACAGGGGTAATCGAGGAGAGAACTGCGACACGTCCAGTGACATCGTCCTGGTGCCCAACAGGCACGTAGACAGACTGGGTTTACTTTCTGTCCACTGCTAATGATCTAGCACTAGAGTCTTACACCGTCCAGCAGTAACTGACAAATAAAGCGCGTCCTGCTCAGCATTTCATTATAATCTTTCACACACAAACATATTACTACGTTAACAAAGTGACACACGATGAAGTTTTAACATTAAGCATTGGCGAATGTTCAGCCTCTCTGTGGATTTGCCCTTTTCACTCACCGCTAATTGAGGGCAGAGAGACTCAAAACACACACACACACACACACACACACGCACGCACACACACACACACACACAGCGCTGTTATCAACTCTTCTCATTTACTCTGTAATTTACTCTAAAAGCCAGTCTTATTCTCGTCCGACCCAAAATCAGAGCTCATTTAGTGTTTCATCCATTTTAAACTGTTATTGTTCTCACTGCAGTCGATGGAAAGACGAACAGACAGACAATTATAGAGCGAGAGAGACAGGAAGAGCGATATACCAGCTGGTCCAGTAGGGAACAAACACAGACAGATAGATATATACAGAGACAGATGAAAAAGAGACCGATATAGACAGATACAGACAGTCTGAAGAGAGACACGTGTACTGTAGATATTCAGTAGCAACATTTTTTCATTTTTTACATTTTTTAAAAATATATTTCTAATGAGGCTATTCACATGAACTTCTCACCAGACGTCAGTATTAACTCAAGAAATCCAGAAATATAAAGACTTCACAACATTAAAGTCCAGAAATAAAGTTCTGTGTAATAAAGTGGAATGACACGGGAAAAAAGTACTGAACACGTTAAGAAAAAGCAGATCTCCAAGGCAAGGTAACGTGAGGAACCAGCTGAAATCCGTAAGTAATTACACCCCCTATCTGTGTAAATTCATATCAGCTGGGTTAGTAAAGTGATGGTCTATAAAAAGGCTTTTCGTTACCAAGGTGTCACACAAGAAACATCTCATGATGGGTAAAAGCAAAGAGCTCTCCCAAGACCTTCACAACCTTATTGTTTGAAACTTCTGAATCTTCCCCGCTGTAGAAAGAGACTTATACAGACAGACAGCTACAGACAGACATCTACAGACAGACATCTACAGACAGACAGCTACAGACAGACAGACAGATGTAGAAAGAGACAGATACAGCGAGGGGAAAGAAGTATTCAGACACTTTTGTATTTGTTATTTAATATACTTTCAGTGCATATATCTAAAGCTAAGTAATGATCTGTTAGCAGCGGTGTGGTTCAGTGTAGGTCCGTTCCTCTTGTCAATCGTCTTCAGTTCCCCATGTTTACAAGTTCCTCACTCATGGACTCACGATTTCAACATCCTCCATACACTTTCAGCAGGTTAAAGTCCGGAGCTTGGCTCAGCCATGCAAGGCCTTCTGAAGTTATTTTGGCTGTAAATTTCGGTCTTGTTGAAAAGTTCTTCCTCTCTCCAGATTCAGTGTCCTGGTTGATGAGTGTAGAACCCGGTCTGTGTGAAGGTGGGTGGGAAGGAGGACTCGGGACACAGGTGGACTTTAATGGAGCTTCAGGCCTCGCTTTATTGTTCCAGGCTCTCTCAATAACTCAGCATGAAAAAACTCAATAAAACACCGTCCAAATATTTCTGGGCTTTCACCCCAATTAAGTTCACCAGCACTTTCCAAGCTCATGCTCCAGGCGAGTGTGTGTGTGTGTGTGTGTGTGTGTGTGTGTGTGTGTTAGTTATGGGCGAGCTGCATCAGCTCTGTATCGTTCTCTCAGTGTTCTTCCAAACAAAGCACATATAAGTAAACTCGCTGTGATCAAACACAGGTGAGAATCATGACGTCTCACTTGCAGGTCCAGCCCACCTCCTCTCCATGAGCAGCGGACGCTCGACCCTGACCCCACGACCACACCGAGATTAAATTCTCCTCTTATATATCCGAGTCCTTCGCTCCATTTATGTTTCCTTCACTGACGTGTAATGCCCCAGTACCGTTTGCAGAGAAGCAGCCCTGTATCCTGATGCTCCCACCTCTGTACCTCACTGTGGTTATGGTGTTAGTGTTCTTGATGTTCTTGGGGGTTCTTTCTCCAGACATGAGCTGAATTATTCCCAAAGAGTTCTGTTTCTGTTCTGTCTGACCAGAGTATATTGTCCAAAAGAGTTCTAAATGCTTTTAGTCCTGTATCTCTGCTGTATATTTATCTATCTATCTATCTATCTATATATATATATATATATAATTTTTTTTTTTTCAGACGAGTTTAGTGTGAGGTGTAGGAACTGAGATGAACCGAGGTTGTCCTGCACCTCTTCTCATCTGACTGCTGGCTCTCTCCTTCCTTCCTGATGGTTGGTCTGAGAGTGTGTGTGTGAAGGAATGTGTGTGAAGCCCTGTGTGGCGTTCCTGTCCGCGGGAGGATTAGTTGTGGTCGCGTGAACTTTGTGGTGTTTAATAATGTTGTCTCGGAGAACTTTAGGAGGTTCCTTCACCTTCACCGTGATTGCTATTTGGTGCGTGAAATTTTCCCAACCAGTAACATCTTTTATAAAGATGAAAGTGTCTGAATGTTTACTTCCCTCACTGATGAACAGACAGACAGCTCCTGCACTGATGTGATGAACACAGTGCAGGTGATCAGACACACAGCAGCGTGCTGCAATCAGACACACAGTGAAAAGTCATCTGTGATTCGGAGTCTATCCCGGGTACGCACACACACACACACACACACGCACACACACACACACACACACAGATCCAGCCCACTGTCATGTTTTTGGGAGGTGGAAGGAAACTGAAGAACCTATAGGAACACAGTGACATGGGGGAGAACGTATGAAGCTCCACACAGACAGAAACTGGAGCTGAGGCTCGAACCTGGAAACCCTGGAGCTGTGAGGCAGGAATCATCCAGTGAACCAACGTGTGACACCACAGTAATAGAAATTTACGAAAGAAATATAAATATTCTCTTGTATCTTTGCCTTTCTAACCAGCTCTGACCTCGTTCATACCCTCTCAGTTATTATATTCAGGCACACACTGCCTTCGGACTCCGAGGGGCTTGATTAGGTTTTTATTATTGTCTTTTATATCTTGTTGTTTCTGTTCTAAGCTCATCAGTGAAGCCTGTCCTTAACCCTCGGACCTCTACATCACACCACTCACCACAAATAATTCACTCATGCATCAGAATCACGTCAGTGGAGCGTGAGTCGCTCCCGTCACCGCTTCAACACGTGGAGCAAAACTGTCATTTATACAGAATATAGAACAAGTAGTGCATTGTGTGTGTGTGTGTGTGTGTGTGTGTGTGTGTGTGTGTGTGTGTGTGTGTGTGTGTAGCAATTAACAGGTACTCTTGCTCTGGCTGTCGGTTTTCTGCAGTACGGATACGGGTTTGATAATGATAACGAGTCTTTATTACATTTACATCACAGCACAGTGAAATTCTTTTCTTCCATTACCCCAGCCTGTCAGGAAGCTGGGGTCAGAGGTCAGGGTTAGACATGATACAGCCCCCCCCCCCCACACACACACACACACGCACACACACACAATACTACTACTATTGTTGATGTTATTCTTCTTCTTCTCCTTATTATTATTATTATTATTATTGTTATTAGTGTTTCCCAAAAAAGACAAACAAATAAAGAAAGACAGACAAAGAGAAACATAAACAGACAAATAGACAGATGGATAGACACTAACAGACTGACAGACTGACAGACAGACAGATATAGACATAGACAGATGGACAGACAGACAGATGATGACACTGGGTTTCTCGTGCAGTGTCAGTAATAGAGTTCAGCTTTGTGTCAGAGCGGTGAGAGAGACGCCGAATCAGATGTTTATTCATCCTCAAAAGCTTCCACATGTCACAAATGTCTAACGTGATGTGTGTGTGTGTGTGTGTGTGTGTGTGTGTGTGTGTGGGTGTGTTTGTACCCACTGGCCCTGGAAAATCGATTAATCAGGCTTCACTAGCTGCACATCAGCATCGAGAGAACTGCACGCATCACTGTGTACAGGTTACACACACACACACACACACACACACACATCACACACACACATCACACACACGCGCGCACACACACACACACACACACACAAACACACACATTCATGTGTTGCACTGGTATATCTCAGTGACGTTTGTGTGTGTGTGTGTGTGTGTGTGATGTGTCTGTGTGGGTCTGTGTGTGTGTGTGTGATGTGTCTGTGTGGGTCTGTGTGTGTGTGATGTGTCTGTGTGGGTCTGTGTGTATGTGTGTGTGTGTGTGTGTGAGGTGCATAAAGCAGTGTGTGTGGAATAAATGAGGACTCCAATTAATCCTGAATTAAGTTAAAAGTTCTAAACTAAATTAATTAGAATTCAGGAACGGCTTAAAGGAACCGTTTAAAAGAACCGCCTAAAGAACCGTTTAAAAGAACTGCCTAAAGAACCGTTTAAAAGAACTGCCTAAAGAACCGTTTAAAAGAACTGCCTAAAGAACCGTTTAAAAGAACCGTTTAAAAGAACCGTTTAAAAGAACCGTTTAAAAGAACCGTTTAAAAGAACCGTTTAAAAGAACCGCCTAAAGAACCGTTTAAAAGAACCGTTTAAAAGAACCGTTTAAAAGAACCGCCTAAAGAACCGTTTAAAAGAACCGTTTAAAAGAACCGTTTAAAAGAACCGCCTAAAAAACTGTTTAATTGAACCGCCTACAGAACAACTTAAATAATATATTACCGTCCATAATTATTGGTACCCTTCATGATAAAAACAGGAAAATCTTAATATATGACCCGAGCAAAGCCGGGCGCACGCTGCGTGATGTTTAATGGTCCTTTGCGACTGTTGCTTGTCAGACCGTATGAACCTGATCCCCGCTGTAAGCCACGTCACGCTGTAGGATCTCAGTTGTCATTACTGTACGACAGTCAAGACACACGCAAGAAGACTCATACGGCGTTTTACGTCATCGAGCCGTGACTCGTTCGGTGACGGTGAGCCGCATTCACACGCAAATTTACAAAGGTAGCTTTCAGCAAATAAAACAATCTGTAGCGCTGATTTTGTTAACATCTTGTCTTGATAATAAAAACAGACAGAAAGGAAGACGGTGTGTGTGGAGCGAGTCACGGCTGGGCAGAACTTTAACCTTTCAACCTGCCCCTTGATAAATAAACTTTAAGGAAACTTTACTTTGTCCATATCTTCTTTTTACAAATAACAACATCCAAAATTTCCCCATGTGAAAGGTTTGTTATTTTTAGTGATGAATTTGTTAAAGTGTGTGTATTCACACACAGTTACAGAGTGAGGACACACGAGGGTTTAGAGACCTCCTCCACATGAACCTCCAGAAACTTCACCATCCGCTGGAGCTGGTCTCTCTTCACACACACACACACACACACACACACACACACACACACACACACACACACACACACACACACACACACACACACACACACACGCACACACACACCTGAGAGGAGCATTACTGCTCTCTGTGAAGCTTAGACTCTTGCCCACAGGTGGGATCAGGTGATTTTCAAGTGCATATCGTTATTAAAATAAAGGATGATGATGTATTTTTGTCATCACCCGGGGAATCCTCGCTGAGAGTTCAGAACAGAACGGGACCAATTCACAGACGTGTGAGACGTTGTACTGCGTTAGTACACATTTAGTGTCCTGATGTACAAAAGCGTTTACACAAAGACTTTATGAACCTTCATCACGTAAGATATTTCTGCATAGTCTGATTAAACTCCAGACACTCGTGAGAATACTCCTTTCATGTTCCCGTGTTACGTGTTATAGAACATAGATCGGTTTACGGCACACGTCATCACGTCCCCGCGCCACGCCATCCCACGTCCCTCCAGAATTTCACGTATCGACGTACAGTTGGTCTTCGTTATGGGACCGTGTACAGTTTTGGGTGTTTCATTTATAATTTTACGAACGCTTCAAGTGCGGTTAATTATTTGTCGTGCTGTACGTGCAAATAGACGACTGCTTGAAGCCGTGGGCCGCGTCCCAAACCGCGTACGTACCGTCTATATAGTAGCTGAAATACGTGTATTTCTCCTACTATACAGCAGGTAAGTGCGCGGTTTGGGTCGC
>NC_030432.2:25633394-25660894 GCF_001660625.3 Ictalurus punctatus
ATTATTTTTCTCAAGTTTTACTACCTGTACCATTGAGGTGGGAATTGTGGATCATATCCAGTAGGTCCATCAGCAAGGTTTTACAAACAGATTATGAAAGTTTACTCAGTCACTCTCATACATGAAATTATGGGAGTGTTAAGAGAACATTAGGGGAAAGTTCTGAAAACCTAAAAACATCTTTCTATTTCCATAAAGAAAACTTTCCTGGCTAACAAAAAACAAACCTTAAAAATGTATGTTCTGGGAATCAAAGATCATTAGCTAGGTTGAGATTTTAGAATTCTTTGGTGGGGAGGGTGGTAACCAAGAGGAATCTCACCTAGGGTGCCATAATGTCCAGAAACGGCCCTGGCGCTACACAACATATACGCAGAGTTGTGAGTAATACAAGGACAAGGAGAGAATTTAGTTCAGATTAAATTCTTTTACAGACGGGGGAAGATTGAAGTCCTGATTGCTTATAGGTTCAGTGAAGTCAGTAAAGTGTATTATACTTGCTTGCCTGTATATTTCATAACTTATATTCATTGTTTGTTCCTTGTACGTGTGTCTTATGACTTCATGTTGTAAATTCACTTATGCACATAATGATCAAACAACCAAATAGTAACATTTAAAAATTTTAGACAAACATCCAACTAAAACCTTCCAGAAAAAAAAGTTCCACGAATAATATATAAATAACATTTTTTGCTAACGTTTTGAGAACGTTTTTAAAGACAAGATAACTGTGAATGAACGTTCTATTAACGTTACTGGAAGAATGTTTGTTCATAACATTGATTATGAACAAACATAGAACCTTGTTGATAGAACCTTGTCAGAACGTTAGCCAAAGTAATGAGAAAGTTCCCTGTTAGCTGAGAGTTTACTTTAGCTTGAAATTTTTGTTGATTTGAAACCTGTAGTTGTAAGAAATTTTTGTGTGTGTATTTTTTATCATTTTAATTCATGTAAACATGAATATAAGCAAGGTTCCAAGGAGAAAGTTTTGAGGATGTCTCTTTAACAGTCGCAAAACCAAGAAAAGACACAGTAACCATGGAAACAAGACGGAATCATCCAGAACACCAACATTTACCTCAGCTATTGTCAGTTAATTACTAAGAAAAGACTGAAAACACCCATGATTGTACTTAGCATTAACCATAGGCTATAAGCTGAGCTATGATAGCTAGCTAGCGTAACAGACTACTGCAGAGATGTGCTAATGTATTACAGTATGGAGCTGAGGTGAATTTGCATGGTGTTAGCAAGCTAATACACTTCATAATAGAGACATCATGAATGTTTAAAGGTTGAACATTAGCCGAGTAAATAACAAGCGAATGAATGTTCCGCACAAACGGCTAAACCCTGACCTCGGCTATTCTTAGCTGATTTATACACTTATATATTTATTTATTTTATTGTTATGCAAAATATACGGTAGTACTTGAGCTACACAAACAATACATCGGCAAGGTGGACGCATAGATAATTAAAAATAAAAAAGTGAATTGATCGATAGGATCAGGAAAAGACAACAGCGTAACATTTACATTTACAATTACATTCATTTATACATGATATAAAAATGTGTTTAATATTTATAAATCTAGTTTCATTTTTAAAAGAAGTATTTAAAAAGTATTTTATTTGAAACCTTTCATTTCTGATAACAGCCTAGCGATGTAGCGAGCTAGCGATGCACGACAAAACAAACTAAATTATTTATTATCATTTTTTAAAAATAAACGAGGCCTATTTACTGATAAATTGTTGGGATTTGTGTTAATAAAAGGTTTGTTTTGTGTGTGAATGAATCATTCTGATTAACAAGACAGTCAAATTAACTATTTTACTTTCATTTTTAATAAACATACATCACGAGCATATTTTGTGAAGAACTTAAAACTCCGCCCACCGCTGCACCTGATTGGCCAGCGCGTTAAAACGCGGATGACGTAGGCAGCTCGAGCGTTTTGAGTTGTTTTTATTTCCAACTCGGAGCGGATGGAGACGGAAAGAGTCGCTCGCGCTCCGGTGCTGTGTGCGTGTGTGTTTGTGCGCGCGCGGCGAGTGAGTGCGCGCTCCCGCCGCTCAGAACTCAACCTACAATAAAGCAACAAAAAGAGAGAGAGAGAGAGAAACAAAGCAAAGAGGAATTTAAAGAAAGAAAGGAGAAACTGAGGTGCAGGAAGAAGAGCGATGCAGAAGCGGAAGGAGCAGGATGAGTGTGATGCTCTGCAGGCTCGTGGCGTATCTCTCCGTCTCTCTGCACGCGCTCATCTCCCCGTGCCAGCTCCATCCTCAGCCCTGTGGCATCCTCGCGCAGATCGGACACACCATCCGCCTCGGCGCCGTCCTGCCCTCCCATCAGCCCTCGCGCGTCCGAGCCGCCCTGAACCGCGCGCTCGTTCATGCCAGAAACTGGCCCCACGCGCCGCTCTTACCCTACAACCTGAGCCTGGAGGTGGTGTGGGCGCGAGCGGCGCACGCGGACCCGGAGTCGGTGTTCAGGTGCGTGTGTCAGGACGTGGTGGTGCGCGGGGTCTCGGCCGTGCTCGCGTTCCCGCAGAGCCAGCACGAGCTCGTGCAGGTGGAGTTCATTTCCGCTTTTCTGGAGATCCCGTTCATCAGCATCATCGAGGAAGGTGAAGCGCTTCAGACGCAGGTGAGCATGCGGTTTATTAATTAAGCAGGCCTAATTAAGTGATTAATTAATGCGTTTAGTTACACCTGTGTGACGTCATGGCCATACCTGATCCTATGTTGAGCGATAATTACACACCGGAACTCTGGAGATTCAACAGAACTGTTCTGGCGGAAGGAAATGTTATTTCTGTAAATATAATTAGATTTAAACTATAAACACTGAGTGTACAGATGTAGAAGTTACAAATGTAGAAGATAAAAATTCATCACTAATCAATCCCAGAATTGCGCAGGTGATCTGTGTGACGTCATGCGGTCACGCCTGAGCCTCTCACTACTGAACATGAGCAAGAATCATAATCATATCAGTGGTCACTTACAGTTAAACGCTGCTCTCGAGATTGAACAGAACTGTAATGTAGCGTGAGCTCGCGGTGCGAAACAGACAACTAATTCATCAGTTTGATTAGACTTCAGATCTTGAGAAACAGGTGTATGTTTATCAGGTGAACTTTTTATTTTTATAGACTGAGTGAGACAGGTGGGTGTGTCTGAGTGAGGCAGATGGGCGTGTCTGAATGAGAGACGGGCGTGTCTGAATGAGACAGACAAGCGTGTCTGAGTGAGGCAGATGGGCATGTCTGAGTGAGACGGACGGGCGTGTCTGATTGGGACGGATGGGCGTGTCTGATTGGGACAAATGGGCGTGTCTTAGTGGGATTGAGGCATGTCTGAGTAAAACAAATGGACATGTCTGAATGAGACAGACGGGCGTGTCTGAATGAGACAGACGGGCGTGTCTGAATGAGACAGATGGGCGTGTCTGAATGAGACAGACGGGCGTGTCTGAATGAGACAGACGGGCGTGTCTGAATGAGACAGATGGGCGTGTCTGATTGGGACAAATGGGCATGTCTTAGTGGGACAGAGGCATGTCTGAGTAAAACAAATGGGCATGTCTGAGTGAGACAGGTGGGAGTATCTGCATGGGACAGGCGGGCGTGTCCGAGTGGTACAGACAGGCGTGTCTGAGCGGGACGGACGGGCGTGTCTGATTGGGACGGATGGGCGTGTCTTAGTGGGACCATGTCTGAGTAAAACAAATGGGCGTGTCTGAGTGAGACAGGTGGGCGTATCTGCATGGGACAGGCGGGCGTGTCTGAGTGGTACAGACAGGCGTGTCTGAGTGGGACGGACGGGCGTGTCTGAGCGAGACGGACTGAGTGGGACGGATGGGCGTGTCTGAGTGAGGTAGACGGGCGTGTCTGAGTGAGACAGACGGGCGTGTCTGAGTGAGATGGACTGAGTGGGACGCACGGGCCGTGTCTGAGTGAGACAGATGGGCGTGACTGAGTGGGACGGACGGGCGTGTCTGAGTGGGGCGGACGGGCGTGTCAGAGTGGCGCGGACGGGCGTGTCTGAGTGGGGCGGACGGGCGTGTCTGAGTGAGACAGACGGGCGTGTCTGAGTGGGGCGGACGGGCGTGTCTGAGTGAGACAGACGGGCGTGACTGAGTGGGACGGACGGGCGTGTCTGAGTGGGGCGGACGGGCGTGTCTGAGTGAGACAGACGGGCGTGACTGAGTGGGACGGACGGGCGTGACTGAGTGAGACAGACGGGCGTGACTGAGTGGGACGGATGGGCGTGTCTGAGTGAGACAGACGGGCGTGTCTGAGTGAGATGGACTGAGTGGGACGCACGGGCCGTGTCTGAGTGAGACAGATGGGCGTGACTGAGTGGGACGGACGGGCGTGTCAGAGTGGCGCGGACGGGCGTGTCTGAGTGGGGCGGACGGGCGTTTTGATAATAAATAATATAAAATAATAACTGATTTGAAACGGCAGGTTCGGGTCGAGCCGGACGACTTCTTGGTAAACACTCTGAGATTTTCATTCTGTATATTTTTTTGTATCTAATTTGTAATCATTTAGAAACTTTACATTTTTTATAAATTTCCAAATTTGTGCCGATTTTTTCCACTTTAATAAAGAAAATGAATTGAAAATGTCCGGAACCCCGGACGGTTTCTCTGGCAGTTTGTCAGCGAAAGTTTCTACCCTGAGATCATGGCGTTTCCTCCCGAAGTATCGTGATATGATGTGATTATCGTATCGCCCCGCCCTGCAGTCAGGACACGTCCTTTTCATTACTGAGCTGGATTTCCCTGCGCTGGATTAAACCGCGTTAACGCTGCAGCGTTTCATCTCTTCTTTACTTTGCGCTTCACTCAGACGGTGGCATTATACAGCGGGATTATCACTCTCTGGGTGAGAACTGGAAGCGTATAGAAGTCAGAGAAGCTGGAGATGGAGTGCGGAGGGAATATTTCAGCTCTGGACTCTCGGTAGATGCAGACTGTAAAAGCATCTGATGAATTTGTCCCTTCGTCTGCGGTCTTCAGAAGGAGGAGGAGTCGGTGTAGTCCGTGTGTACAGACTCCCGCACCGGCTCAGCTTTTGTTCCGCTGCGGTGAGGAATGCAATGATTGTGGAAAAGAAAAGCACTGGAGTGAAAAAGTGAGGGGCGGAAGGAAGGATATTATTTACATTTCCACACGGCGCAGTTCAGACGTTCAGTTCTCATTTACACTCCGCATTTACTCTACAGCCACAGCTGAGCTGCTCAACACTCTCCTTCCACAGAACTTTATACAGAGCTACACTGGACCTTCTGCACCCTTACTGATCTACATTAGCCGTGTGTGTGTGTGTGTGTGTGTGTGTGTGTGTGTGTGTGTGTGTGTGTGTGTGTGGTAGTCCTATATTTTCCTCAAGTGTTTTAAACCACACTGATTTTCCAACGATTTACAATTTGTATTTATAAAAGAATTATGTCGTGCTTTTTACCCATTTATAGTTACATTTAATGTTCCTGAAACGACTTCTCGCTTATGCTACGGCAGCTATAAACACTCGTTCCCTCGCCCACCTCTCTTTTTTCCCTCTTTATTCCCTCTCTTGACGTTAATAAGAGAGATATTTACACAGCTTGACGTGTAAACTCCTCTGTCTCCTCTAAACTTTACCTCTGCCTACAAAGCGCTGACACTGGAGACTCCTTCCATACATGAACATTTCCTTACTTTGAGAAAACTTCACCACATAAACGATTATTTAATACGAGTCCCTGTGAACGAGCCGTTACTATAGAAACCATAACGCATTAGAGCATTAATATAAACCTGTCAGAGCCGCTGTTATAGAGAACTCATCACCACCTGACGACCAATCAGAGTCCAGGACTCATCAGTGGGAGAGAATACACGGCGTTTTTGTGCGAAGAGAACGTCTCCGAGGAGAACGTCTCCGAGGAGAACGTCTCCGAGGAGAACATGGTGTATATTTCACTTTTATTGTGAATGTCGTTAGTGATGCGTTGGTTATATTTCGGAGAACTGGAGCAGGAAGTGTCCCGGCTGTGTTTATTCTCAGCTGCAGGTTTATCCACGTCTCCAGCCCAGAAGCTGTTTCTCCTGCAGGTTTTATCTCGGGTTTTTATCTCGACTCTTTTATCCAGCAGCAGCGCAGGAACTCGGTTTGCATGCAGATTGTGAGCAGGAGGTCAAAACTGCTATGTGTGGAGTGTTTGCTTCTTTTTTTGTGCAAGTAAGCACATTTTTATTTTCCACTTTTCCTCTCAGGAGGTACAGTGTCTGTTTAGTCAGAAGATACTCCTTAAATCTCTGCAGCACATTCTCACTCTTCCTTTTTTTTCAATCCTAATGAAATCTACAATAATTCAAGGTCACGAGAGGATTAATTAAATAATGGATTGCTTTTTTTAAAACCTATTTTTATCTCTACAATCAAACAGAAGCGAGGTCTTTTTAACAAGAATCATCATCATAAATGAATTAATAAATGAATTCATTAAATCAAGCCTTATCTCATCCCCAGATGTCGAGCAGGTGGATCATTCCGGATCTCGCAGATATTTTCACGTCTAATAGCAATATGGCAAAAAGCTAACCAGATATTTAATTCAGCTGAAGGGCGCGAGATCACGGAGAACGCTATGAGTACATGTAGTACCGTGTTCGCTGTAACGTGACCAACAGTAACGTTCCTGCAACGTTTCCTCACACAGCTTCTGCAGTTAGAAGGAAACTAATGACGATGTAAACGTTCCTGCAAATAAAAACGTTGCGTTAATGTTGTAGGAGTGTTTCTAAACGTTGTGTTAATGTTGTATTAGTGTTTCTAAACGTTGCGTTAATGTTGTATTAGTGTTTCTAAACGTTGTGTTAATGTTGTATTAGTGTTTCTAAACGTTGCGTTGATGTTGTATTAGTGTTTCTAAACGTTGCGTTAATGTTGTAGGAGTGTTTCTAAACGTTGCGTTAATGTTGTAGGAGTGTTTCTAAACGTTGCGTTAATGTTGTATTAGTGTTTCTAAACGTTGCGTTAATGTTGTAGGAGTGTTTCTAAACGTTGCGTTAATGTTGTAGGAGTGTTTCTAAACGTTGCGTTAATGTTGTAGGAGTGTTTCTAAACGTTGCGTTAATGTTGTATTAGTGTTTCTAAACGTTGCGTTAATGTTGTAGGAGTGTTTCTAAACGTTGCGTTAATGTTGTAGGAGTGTTTCTAAACGTTGCGTTGATGTTGTAGGAGTGTTTCTAAACGTTGCGTTAATGTTGTAGGAGTGTTTCTAAACGTTGCGTTAATGTTGTAGGAGTGTTTCTAAACGTTGCGTTAATGTTGTAGGAGTGTTTCTAAACGTTGCGTTAATGTTGTAGGAGTGTTTCTAAACGTTGCGTTAATGTTGTAGGAGTGTTTCTAAACGTTGCGTTAATGTTGTATTAGTGTTTCTAAACGTTGCGTTGATGTTGTAGGAGTGTTTCTAAACGTTGCGTTGATGTTGTATTAGTGTTTCTAAACGTTGCGTTAATGTTGTATTAGTGTTTCTAAACGTTGCGTTAATGTTGTATTAGTGTTTCTAAACGTTGCATTAATGTTGTAGGAGTGTTTCTAAACGTTGCGTTAATGTTGTAGGAGTGTTTCTAAACGTTGCGTTGATGTTGTAGGAGTGTTTCTAAACGTTGCGTTGATGTTGTAGGAGTGTTTCTAAACGTTGCGTTGATGTTGTAGGAGTGTTTCTAAACGTTGCGTTGATGTTGTAGGAGTGTTTCTAAACGTTGCGTTGATGTTGTAGGAGTGTTTCTAAACGTTGCGTTGATGTTGTAGGAGTGTTTCTAAACGTTGCGTTAATGTTGTAGAAGTGTTTCTAAACGTTGCGTTAATGTTGTAGGAGTGTTTCTAAACGTTGCGTTAATGTTGTATTAGTGTTTCTAAACGTTGCGTTGATGTTGTAGGAGTGTTTCTAAACGTTGCGTTAATGTTGTAGGAGTGTTTCTAAACGTTGCGTTAATGTTGTAGGAGTGTTTCTAAACGTTACCGATCATCCAGAGAGAGACCCTGAATCATAATCTTCTATATATAGAAATATATTGTCCCGCACATGTTTAGTTTAAATTCCTAAGTGTACTTAAGCAAATGGAATGCGGAGACGGATCTGTAAAGTTCTCTGAGAGCATGAAGATTCACATTTGCATTTATTTGATTATTTTGCTAAGATATTGCAGCGTTTTTGTTACAGCTAAAAGCCGCTGCAGGTGATTTTTCTCCCTAATGTACTCCGGCTGAGTAACGTCCTCGCTGGACCAGAAGAGAGAAGAAATGCGCCTGCATGTCAGCCTCTTTGGGAAGAGACCGACTCATATCTTCATTTACTTCTGCGACTCAGATGGAAGTACATAATAATTCTCTTTATTTTCAGTGAGTGGGTCTCTCTCGGTAGATATAAAAGCTTTTTTTTCCCTCTGTCACACTGTGCTTGAGCTCAATAATAAGAGACGAATCCTCGTGTGGTTTATCAGCGCTAAACTCGGGCCTTCATTAACTCGTCTTCTGTCCGAAATGAAGATTAAAACGTTAAAAACTCAATTTGGCCCTTTGAATTAAATCACACGCTAATCGAGGGACCTTGAGGGATTTCGTTTCCTCGGCGATGACTGTGGTCGAGAAAAAATTATTAATGACTCCGAGGCTCGTTACGGCGCTTTTAGAGTTTTTTTTCTCTTAATGCAAAGTTCTGTTAATATTAATCAGGTAGGCATAGCTGATAATATAGACACAATATACTGCACCGCTCTCGGCCAATCGGAGCACGGCGCACCGCTCTCGGCCAATCGGAGCACGGCGCACCGCTCTCGGCCAATCGGAGCACGGCGCACCGCTCTCGGCCAATCGGAGCACGGCGCGCTGCTCTCAGCCAATCGGAACACGCCGCGCCGCTCTCGGCCAATCGGAACACTCCGCGCCGCTCTCGGCCAATCGGAACACGCCGCAGTAGATCAGTACAGTGAGACTGGTGCCATCAGTATGCAGGATGTAGCAGCTGCAGGACAGGAAATGATGTCCCAGTTTCTGAAGCTCAGCCTGGATCGTCTTCTCGTATAAAAGCAGAGCAGATAAGTGAAAAGTGAAGCGTGTTTGCTGAGAGTCGCTGAGAGAGATAAGAGACTGAAGTAATGAAAATAAAAGATAAGTGTGAGAGACTGACTCGCACAGACACTGAAATGTTTCACGCCAAACCTCGTCTGTGCCGATCTGCGGCCCTCTCGACCACAACATCACGACGAGCGGATTTAATTCTCTCGCTCTTCTATGAGAGCTAAATGTCAAAACTCAGGGCGTGTGTTCCAGCTGAAAACGGATTAACATTCAGTGACCACAGTTACCCAATCGTTTACAAAAAAACCAAATCACCAGGAAACAAACGCATCAAGAACCCTTTATATCATCATTCATTTCACTTCAGATACATCAAATACATTCTACACTGAAGTCCAGCCAAGTAAACGTCTGTGCTCTGATTGGCTAGAGTGTGATTAGGGGCGGGAACTGTGACCTGATTGGTTACGGCGTGATTAGGGGCGGGAACTGTGACCTGATTGGTTACGGCGTGATTAGGGGCGGGAACTGTGACCTGATTGGTTACGGCGTGATTAGGGGCGGGAACTGTGACCTGATTGGTTACGGCGTGATTAGGGGCGGGAACTGTGACCTGATTGGTTACAGCAGGATTAGGGGCGGGAACTGTGACCTGATTGGTTACGGCGTGATTAGGGGCGGGGACTGTGACCTGATTGGTTACGCGTGATTAGGGGCGGGGACTGTGACCTGATTGGTTACGCGTGATTAGGGGCGGGGACTGTGACCTGATTAATTGCCTGTAAATTAATATTGTTAAAATCTGTCTCTGTTCAGTGGAACTTTTTGTTCCAACCTTGAAATTTGCCTTGGGGTTTTGTGGACTCAGATTTCTATCTGTGGAGTGCCTCAGTGGAATATTGGGACACACACACACACACACACACACACACACACACACACACACAGCTTTTGTTCAGGTCTGTCAGACTCGAGTAGTGGCTGTGTTTCCATTATTGTCTTCATCACACAGTAAAGAGGACGATTTTCACCAAGACTCAGATGTGATGTCATTTCAGACTCAGGAACCAGGTGTGAAAGTGCTATACAGTAGCAGTGTGTGTGTGTGTGTGTGTGTGTGTGTGTGTGTGTGTGTGTGTGTAAAATAGTTTCTTCCACATCCTTCTTCTTACTCTGTCGTGGTAATAAGACCTGGTGATATAAGGCATCGCTCAACACTAATCCTGTCAGCATCCAGCATTAACCGTGTGGATGCTCAGGTTCTGTTCATCTCCACTGATGCTACAGATCCATATTCCAGTTTCATTTTCCCTTGTTTTGGTTCCAGCTGCTGCAGCATGTCCATTTCCTGTCCAGGATGAAGAACGTGTCGTTTCTGATACAGTACCTGTGTTATTGTTCCCGCAAAGGAATCGGAGCAAAGCTTGGCGCTTTTCGTTCCTTGACCGTTTGAGGGGAAAAAGCAACTCCTTCAGTCATCGGTCAGAAATACGAGAGTAGTATACACATCATTAGATGATTATATAAATAACTTCAAACATTTTGTTTTGTTACATCCAGATTTTCAAATCCCCACACCCCATGGCATTTCTACAGCACTACAGCTCGGTGCTTTGACTCGCTTTAGAAGATACATCGACAGAAAAAATGCTACGACCCAAAACCCCCAGCATGATTGATTCACTTCCTGCAGTCGAGTTGATTCAGAGTCGATCCAGAGTCGAATCGCTTTCACACTGCAAACGAAGTGCCCTGGAGTTCAGTTGGAAGCGGACCGAGACCACCTCGCTCTGACGCTCATGTGTTCTCATCTGACTGAAGAACCTCACCGAGGGGTAGAAGATGCCAGGGTTCCGTTCAAGCACACTAAAAAACCCCTAAAGTGTTCCGTCTGAAATTTATACAAGATGCTCCTGGAACGAATTATTTAAACACTAGCCAACTCGCTAGCAGGAGCTAATTTGACGGGAGTTAACGGGATTTTTGAGGATGTTCACAGTCTAATGCTAGACAGCGAGGTAAAGGAAGAGAAGGTGAGAGGATTCATGGAAGAATTCGTTTTGGAATACGTTTAAATGTTCATGAGACGTACCGAATACGATCGCGAAGCAGCCGCTGTAGTCTTAATGTCGAAGCAGAACTGCAGCTGCTGCGTTTTCACTTGATCATTAAAAATCTCATTTGGAGTACCGAGGTACTTTCATCTTTACACCCAAAAATTTATATCATAATAATTAGTTTTGGGTTGTTTTTTTTAAAGCAGTGTAAAATGCAACTTTTTCATTTGACAGATTCATTCCGTATAAAATCTGCTTTTCTGTTTTGATTAAACTTCTTGTTCGGATGTTGAAATTCGCCTCAGGGTAATGAGGATTCAATTTCTCCAGTGGAATACCTGTGAACACACACACACACACACACACACACACACACACACACATGGAAGTGTTTATTTGGCTCTGTCAGGCTCGGTTACTGGCCGAGTGTTTGGGATGCTGTGCTTTCTGGCAGGATCATTCCATCCCCTAAATACACTCCTCGCCTCGTTTTCGCTTCTCATTCTCTTTCGGTTTTTCTCCATCTCTCTCCTGAATAAGGACAAAACAGCGAGCCGCGTCGCCTCGGCATCTCTAATACGAGTGTTTAAGCGTGTAACGATATGATAAATTCACATTATTCTGTCCAACGCAGTGTTTTGGTTTTCTGTTTGTCATAGTGTCTGCTTACAGCATCACATTTCCCCAAAGGGAACAAAGAGTAAAACCGTACATTTACATTTAATATCTAAATATCTCCATATTTCCATTAAACTCCACGTAGTATCCGTGCAGCGTTTACACCGTCCTCATATTTACAGGCTCTGGTGAGTCCGTGGTGCGGAACGCAGCGCTCTCAGAGCTACACATGTTCCTATAAGGAAACGGTTTGAGATGTAAGAGAAGCAGATGCTCTACTGCCTGGTCCCACCGGGGAAAATGCAGTGAATATTCAGTTTCTACACCAGCCCGTTGTTGATTAGTTTTCTGTAACAGCATAACAGCACTTCCAGAATTATTTTGTTCCTCTCCCTCTTGCGTACGCATACTAATGTTATTCTACCTGTCCTTATTATTATTCTTATTCTGGCTAGTGTGTCTACGGCAGCCCATAGAACCGTCTGGTAGAAAGTTGTGAAATTTGGCACACTGATCGGGGAGGGTCTAAAGAACATTCTCACCAAATTTTAGCCAAGTGCTGCTAACGCTCTAGCGCCACCCTCAGGTCAAATTTCGGCCTCATTTGGAAGTACGTTTATGCTCATTACTTTTGAACCGTGTGTCCAAAGTTTAAAAGCCAGGCGTCCCTGGATTCCCCGGGTCGAGACGAGTTCAACGCTTGTACCTCTTATACAACAGTGGATTCCCCGGGTCGAGACGAGTTCAACGCTTGTACCTCTTATACAACAGTGGATTCCCCGGGTCGAGACGAGTTCAACGCTTGTACCTCTTATACAACAGTGGATTCCCCGGGTCGAGACGAGTTCAACGCTTGTACCTCTTATACAACAGCAACTTCTTACATTTAATGTTCGTGGAAAAAATGGCTTCCTGTTGTCACTTGCGTTATAGCAGCTATAAAGCAGCCTTTCTTTATTCTTCCTCGTGCAGCGTAAACTCCTCTGTCCCGAAGACGTCTGAAAACATAAAGTTACAGCTTTACCTTTGACTGTTACACAGTGCTGACACTGGAGACTCCTTCCATGCATGTTAAATAAATAAATAAATAAACATCTCCTTACAGCAGGCTTGTGCGATATAACAAATGAATTGTTCCTACGTGATTTTATACTTCCACTCTATCCGGTGATGTTTACTCTTATTATATTATCACCAGAGTGCACTAGTATGTGGTATCACTCCCAAGAAAAACAACAAAAAAAAACACCAGAACATTCTTTTCCCTCCACAGTAAAACGGAGATTATCCAACTGTGAAATCACATTGTTTCTGTAGATGTAAGCTTCTAAACTGAGCTGCAGCACTGCAGAAATGCAGTCTGAAAGTACAGCTGATACCGCGTGTAAGCCCCTCCCCTTTCCCCTATATTATACCACGTATTCTGTACTCACATGGGTGCTCTTGTGTTCTGTCACGAGAAATGGAAAATATTAATGTGAAACGATCTAGCAGCGTGTCCCACGTCGCCAACATTACACATGTATACACACGTAGTGTTTACAGTTAACATCACTTAAATATATTTATTCGACACGCCACTGAAAACGGTGATGATGATGATGATAATTAGAAATGAATGAACTTTGCAGATTTATTTTCACGCTCGGACACTTTGAGCAGCGTCGCAGTGAAAGTGTCGGCCATGTAGACGTTACACGACCCATCTGTGGAAGGATTATGATGAAAACCTGTGAGCTTTTAAAATTTTATTTATTTATTTTTACTGTTTTTCACGCATTACTGCAGAATCACCTGAAAATCCGTCGTCCAGCTGAGTTTTCGAGATTGCTGCAGTTTCTGACTGCACAGCTGGAATTATTATTACACTCTCTCCTTCTCTCCTCACACCTGAAACGGTGGAAACGCTTCTTCCTGGGTTTCCTGTAGGCTCTCGCTTCTACACATGATTCTAACCTGTTCTCGTGCGTTCCCCGTGTTAGTGTGTATCAGAACGAGAGCATTCATATAAACCTGCGCTACTGTCAGAGCCGCTGTTGTAGAGAACTCACCACCTGACGACCAATCAGAGTCCAGAACTCAGCGGCTCTGGGGATTAGTGTAATACGTTGTTTTCTCACGATAATGAAATTAAAGAATTAAAATGCCTTGACCGGATCAGCTGTAAAGACCGGATTAGATTAGAAAATGCTCTGAAAATGGTATTTTAATCTTGTCTTTAATACTGTACACGAATGAAGATATCTTCAATAGAGGAAAAGTTATCTAACAGATTATTATCGAGGTTATTATATATCTAATATACTCTTATTAAGCTTGAAATGGTCTTATACTCACGGCAGATAATTTAGCTCCTTTCTAGACAATTTCAGACTTAAAACGACTTTAAAAAGATAATTTAATAATCTTATATTTGTTTACACGGTCTTAACAAAGAGAAATATTCGTTGTATTTCCTTACGGTCAAGATCTTTTACTTGCTAAGACACTGTTTTTTTGCGGTGTGCACCAACGCAACAGCCACCACCGAGCTGCGCTGCATTCTTACCCAGTAAACTGTGAGAGATTAAACGATAATTAAGTTCTGCTTTAAAAGTTAAATGTAATGTAGTGTGTTTGTTGGGTTCAGTCGTTTCCACTCCAGACAACTTCACTAAAATCACTGTAGATAAATAAAGATAAACAATACACAAAAATTGTCCGTCCATGCATCCATCTATCTTCTAACGAGTTTACCGTTACATCAGGATGGAAGCTAGCGTGATTTAATTAAAATACTTCTGAGGGATAAATTCCACTTTCCAACCTCCTCATATCTCTCTCAGTCTAAATCATATTTCACAATCCTTCTTTTTACATGCATTTGTTGAGTTATTTAGATCATCCATCTGTCCGTTTTCTATTTTCTATAATGATCCTACAGGGTCGCAGGGAGCCTGGAGTACCCAGTGAGCATGGAGCACAAGGCGGGGTACACCCTGGACACAAAAATTGTCACGAAAAGTAATCTAAATTTCACTACAGTACAAAAGTCTTACGCACCCTGTGTTTGCTTTTAATACCAACTTTGTTCTAGATCTGTTATAGATGTTATTATAGATCTGTTATAGATGATGTTATAGATCTGTTATAGATGATGTTATGGATGTTGTTATAGATGTTGTTTTGGATGTTGTTATGGATGTTAGATGTTATAGATTTGTTCTGGATGTTGTTATGGATGTTGTTATGGATGTTATAGATGTTGTTATGGATGTTGTTATAGATGTTATAGATGTTGTTCTGGATGTTATGGATGTTATGGATGTTATAGATGTTGTTATAGCTGTTGTTATAGATGTTATGGATGTTGTTATGGATGTTATAGATGTTGTTATAGATGTTGTTATAGATGTTATAGATGTTGTTCTGGATGTTATGGATGTTATGGATGTTATAGATGTTGTTATAGATGTTATAGATGTTGTTCTGGATGTTATGGATGTTGTTATGGATGTTATAGATGTTGTTATAGATGTTATAGATGTTGTTCTGGATGTTATGGATGTTCTGGATGTTCTGGATGTTGTTATAGATTTGTTAAGGATGATGTTATAGATGTTATAGATGTTATGGATGTTATGGGTGTTGTTATGGATGTTGTTCTGGATGTTATAGATGTTATGGATGTTATGGATGTTGTTATGGATGTTATGGATGTTATAGATGTTATGGATGTTGTTCTGGATGTTGTTATAGATTTGTTATGGATGTTGTTATTGATGTTATATATGTTGTTATGGATGTTATATATGTTGTTATGGATGTTGTTATGGATGTTGTTATGGATGTTATAGATGTTATGGATGTTATGGATGTTGTTATGGATGTTATAGATGTTGTTATGGATGTTCTGGATGTTGTTATAGATTTGTTATAGATGTTATATATGTTGTTATATATGTTGTTATGGATGTTGTTATGGATGTTATAGATGTTATAGATTTGTTCTGGATGTTATGGATGTTATGGATGTTATGGATGTTGTTATAGATTTGTTAAGGATGATGTTATAGATGTTATATATGTTGTTATGGATGTTATGGATGTTATAGATTTGTTATGGATGTTGTTATGGATGTTATAGATGTTATGGATGTTGTTATGGATGTTGTTATGGATGTTGTTATGGATGTTATAGATGTTATGGATGTTGTTATGGATGTTGTTCTGGATGTTATAGATTTGTTATGGATGTTGTTATGGATGTTATAGATGTTATAGATGTTATATATGTTGTTATGGATGTTGTTATAGATGTTATATATGTTGTTATATATGTTGTTATGGATGTTGTTATAGATGTTGTTATGGATGTTATAGATGTTATATATGTTGTTATGGATGTTGTTATGGATGTTGTTATGGATGTTATAGATGTTATAGATTTGTTCTGGATGTTATGGATGTTATGGATGTTGTTATAGATTTGTTAAGGATGATGTTATAGATGTTATATATGTTGTTATGGACGTTATGGATGTTATAGATTTGTTATGGATGTTGTTATGGATGTTGTTATGGATGTTATAGATGTTATGGATGTTATGGATGTTGTTATATATGTTGTTATGGATGTTATAGATGTTATGGATGTTGTTATAGATGCTATATATGTTGTTATAGATGTTATATATGTTGTTATGGATGTTGTTATAGATGTTATATATGTTGTTATATATGTTGTTATGGATGTTGTTATAGATGTTGTTATGGATGTTATAGATGTTATATATGTTGTTATGGATGTTGTTATAGATGTTATATATGTTGTTATGGATGTTGTTATACGTGTTATATATGTTGTTATATATGTTGTTATGGATGTTGTTATAGATGTTATATATGTTGTTATGGATGTTGTTATGGATGTTATAGATGTTATGGATGATGTTATGGATGTTGTTGTGGATGTTGTTATGGATGTTGTTATGGATGTTGTAGATGTTATGGATGTTGTTATGGATGTTATAGATGTTATGGATGTTGTTGTGGATGTTGTTATGGATGTTATATAACAACATATATAACAACATATATATGCTGTTATGGATGTTATGGATGTTATAGATTTGTTATGGATGTTGTTATAGATGTTATATATGTTGTTATGGATGTTGTTATGGATGTTGTTATGGATGTTGTTATGGATGTTATAGATGTTGTTATGGATGTTGTTATGGATGTTGTTATGGATGTTGTTATGGATGTTATAGATGTTGTTATGGATGTTGTTATGGATGTTGTTATGGATGTTGTTATGGATGTTATGGATGTTGTTATGGATGTTGTTATGGATGTTATAGATGTTGTTCTGGATGTTATGGATGTTATGGATGTTCTGGATGTTGTTATAGATTTGTTAAGGATGATGTTATAGATGTTATATATGTTGTTATGGATGTTGTTATGGATGTTGTTATGGATGACTTCTACATTATCAGGTCAGTACAAAAAGCATTTTAGATTTCCAGGCATTAGTTTTACATTACATAAACACTTCTCAGACTAAACCCATAATGAAGGCTGCTGGAATGATTAAATAAGCAGCGTATGTGACGGTAAACGTCTCCAGAAGACGTGTGGTTCTGGTTCTGCAACACGTGCCGCTCGTTCCCTGATAAAACTGCTCACATCGTACCTGAGACTACTCACTTAGTTATTTATTTTAAAGCACAGGGTCATTGCACTAAATACTGACGTTTGATTGACTCGTTTATTACTGTTTATTTCTCTTTATGGTATTTTTTAAATGTGAAAAACATTTAATTTGGTTATTTATGAAGGCATCTTTGCTCTCCAGCATTTCCTCTGCACGGTACTGTATATCTGTAAAAATCCCTTTTATAAAGTGATAAATAAACACCATTAACGTTCAAACCGTACCCCGTGCACTCGGGACCCGGACGCTGCTCGGAGACACGCTAACATGGGCAAGGGGCATGAAGTAGAGTCCAAAAAACCAATAGAGACGTCAGTGTAAATATGTCTGACGTGGGGGGGGCGGTGGGGGGGGCAGGGGGTGTGTAGGCGGCGGATAACGAGAAGAATCACCACCGTGTCATTTTGTGTCTCGGAAAAGCTGCAAAAGTGAGACGTGGCTGTTTGGAGCGTTCTGATACGCTACGATGACATTTCCACTTCAGTTCCACAAGAGTTTTTGGCATGGAAACACACACACACACACACACACACACACACACACACACACACACACACACACACGTCTGTAGGAAATAAGCTTATTGTGCAGTGAGTGAGTGCAGAGGATCCGTCTCAAACAAATCAGCAAGTACAGCTGAGGATCTGGAGCACAGCAGTGTGTGTGTGTGTGTGTGTGTGTGTGTGTGTGTGTGTGTGTGTTATATAACAGATGCATGTAAACTTTCCCAGCTGAAGAGTTAATTATCTGTGTGTAGCTCAGCCGTGGTTGTGGGATCAGTACCGAGCGGTGAAGGTGGAGAGATCAGACTCGGCTCGGTCACGAACAGCCCGAAGCGGATTATTCTTCTGATTATCAGCCGAGTCTGTTCTCGGTCTCACTCTGGACAACGCTGCAGTCTCTCTCCGGGTCAAACCGCTTCAAGCCTTTTTTCTTCTTTTATTTATGAAAAGCTGCTCGTATCACGAGAATGCCGTTGTTCATCAGAGGAAGTCAAACGACATGAATGTGATGCCGACGACGTGCGTCTTACCGTCTGTCTGCGGCGGCGGCGACGTGCGGTCTTACCGTCTGTCTGCGGCGACGACGTGCGGTCTTACCGTCTGTCTGCAGCGGCGGCGACGTGTGGTCTTACCGTCTGTCTGCGGCGACGACGTGCGGTCTTACCGTCTGTCTGCGGCGACGACGTGCGGTCTTACCGTCTGTCTGCGGTGACGACGACGTGTGGTCTTACCGTCTGTCTGCGGCGACGACGTGCGGTCTTACCGTCTGTCTGCGGCGACGACGTGCGGTCTTACCGTCTGCGGTGACGACGACGTGCGGTCTTACCGTCTGTCTGCGGCGGCGGCGACGTGCGGTCTTACCGTCTGTCTGCGGCGGCGGCGATGTGCGGTCTTACCGTCTGTCTGCGGCGGTGACGTGCGGTCTTACCGTCTGTCTGCGGCGGCGGTGACGTGCGGTCTTACCGTCTGTCTGTGGCGGTGACGTGCGGTCTTACCGTCTGTCTGCGGCGGTGACGTGTGGTCTTACCGTCTGTCTGCGGCGACGACGACGTGCGGTCTTACCGTCTGTCTGCGGCGGCGGCGACATGCGGTCTTACCGTCTGTCTGCGGCGACGACGTGCGGTCTTACCGTCTGTCTGCGGCGACGACGTGCGGTCTTACCGTCTGTCTGTGGCGACGACGTGCGGTCTTACCGACTGTCTGCGGCGACGACGTGCGGTCTTACCGTCTGTCTGCGACGACGACGTGCGGTCTTACCGTCTGTCTGCGGCGACGACGTGCGGTCTTACCGTCTGTCTGCGGTGACGACGACGTGCGGTCTTACCGTCTGTCTGCGACGACGACGTGCGGTCTTACCGTCTGTCTGCGGCGACGACGTGCGGTCTTACCGTCTGTCTGCGGCGACGACGTGCGGTCTTACCGTCTGTCTGCGGCGACGACGTGCGGTCTTACCGTCTGTCTGCGGCGACGACGTGCGGTCTTACCGTCTGTCTGCGGTGACGACGACGTGCAGTCTTACCGTCTGTCTGCGGTGACGACGTGCGGTCTTACCGTCTGTCTGCGGCGGGGACGTGCGGTCTTACCGTCTGTCTGCGGTGACGACGACGTGCGGTCTTACCGTCTGTCTGCGACGACGACGTGCGGTCTTACCGTCTTTAAATGAACGTTGTGAGTATTATCAGGCTGACTCAACAACACATCATCACTGTGGAAATATTGCTCTCCCTCAAGCAAATGAAAAAATGAGATAAAAACCAAATTATTATACACACAGCTGGAAATACTTCACACGCTACAAGCAGTCCGGGTTCCCTCAACTTTTATTTTTTAATGAACAAATATGTAAAAGCAGAATATCCTGCGTCCGCCCTCTAGCCCAAACGCCTCGCAACAGAAACAGAGAAGTGTTCGTTCTCTCCGTCTCCGTCTCCGTTCTCTCCGTCTCCGTCTCCGTTCTCTCCGTCTCCGTTCTCTCCGTCTCCGTCTTCTTTCTCTCTGTCTTTATTCTCTCATATTAATATAAAATTATCTTATAATTGCTTCTCTTGTTCCTTTTTTATAGAAGGCAGCACATTTCCTCATCACTGAAAATTCCTAGTTTACCAGTTGGAATTACGAGTCTTCTGAGGAAGCGGGTTGGAATCTTGTCGTTACAGTAATTACGACATGGCGTGAACGCAACTTTATTTCAAACAATTGTTGATATGGTGAAGTTTTCTTCAAGTAAGGAGATGTTTATGTAGCGTGTAGGGAAGGAGTCTCCAGTGTCAGCGCTGTGTAACAGACAGAGGTGAAGCTGTGACTTTAACTTTTCAACATCTTCAGCACAGAGTTTACACTCTCTACTGTTTCTCACTCACACACACACTCTTTATTATCTTATTCACATGAAGAGAGGGAATAGAGAGAGGGAATAGAGAGAGAGAATAGAGAGAGAGAATAGAGAGAGAATAGAGAGAGAGAATAGAGAGAGAGAATAGAGAGAGAGAATAAAGAGAGAATAGAGAGAGAATAGAGAGAGAGAATAGAGAGAGAATAGAGAGAGAGGGAATAGAGAGAGAGGGAATAGAGAGAGAGAGAATAGAGAGAGAGGGAATAGAGAGAGGGGATAGAGAGAGAGAATAGAGAGAGAGAATAGAGAGAGAATAGAGAGAGAGGGAATAGAGAGAGAGAATAGAGAGAGGGAATAGAGAGAGAATAGAGAGAGGGAATAGAGAGAGAGGGAATAGAGAGAGAGAGAATAGAGAGAGGGATGGTGAGGGAGCGAGTGTTTATAGCTGCTATAGCGTGAGAGGACAGGAAGTCGCTCGTCTCAGTGATGTTCCACCGCGTATGAGAGCGACGGTGAGTGTTGGTGAACTGTGTGGTGGAAGAGGATAAGAGGAATACAACGTCAGGGACGAGCTCTTGTAGTAAAATAATCAACCTCAGGACAGTAACAGTGACTCCGCCCATCACCCCATCACACACTCCGAGTTTTACTGTAACGTCCTGAAGTCTTTTATTCCTTACATAACACACACACACACCCTCTCACACACACCCTCACACCCTCACACACACACACACACACACACACACATACACACACACACACACACACACACACACATACACACACACACACACACACACACACACACACACACACACACACACAGTGTGATGCGAGAGAGACAGACACCGAGTGTGATGTGAGAGAAACAGAACATGTTTTATTTATTGTCGTGTCCACAGTTCTGTGTGGATTTCACCCACATGGACCGCTTGGCTTCCTACAACCTTTTAAATCAGAGCTTCTAAACCATCCTCCGCTTCCTCACGGCCGGTCCACGCAGAGTGTTCAGCGCCGCGTTCGGCGCCGCGTTCGGCTCCGTGTTCAGAGCGTGTTCAGCGCCACATTCAGAACCGTGTTCAGAGCCACGTTCTGCGCCACGTTCAGAGCGTGTCCAGTGCCGTGTCCAGCGCCGTGTCCAGAGCCGCGTTCAGCGTCGCGTTCTGCGCCGCGTTCAGAGCGTGTCCAGCGCCGTGTCCAGAGCCGCGTCCAGCGCCGCGTTCAGCGCATGTTCTACACCGTGTTCAGCGCCACGTTCAGCGCATGTTCTACACCGTGTTCAGCGCCGCGTTCTGCACCGTGTTCTGTGCCGCGTTCAGCGCCGCGTTCAGCGCATGTTCTACACCGTGTTCAGCGCCGCGTTCAGCGCATGTTCTACACCGTGTTCAGCGCCGCGTTCAGCGCATGTTCTACACCGTGTTCAGCGCCGCGTTCTGCACCGTGTTCTGTGCCGCGTTCAGCGCCGCGTTCAGCGCATGTTCTACACCGCGTTCAGCGCCGCGTTCAGCGCATGTTCTACACCGTGTTCAGCGCCGCGTTCTGCGCCGCGTTCTGCGCCGTTTTCACAACTGTGTTCTACACCGTGTTCAGAATAACCTTTCTCATTGCTTCCCGAGTGTAACTGCTCTCGCGTCACCTGAGCAGAGACACTATTAAACCCCGCTTGCTGAGGCAGGAGAGCGATTAAAGGAGGCTTTATAGCTTCTGAGGACCACGACACGTTGTTCCCGGAGTGTAATCGCTGCCCTTGATCACTTCTGAAACTTCCTTGCCCACCTTTTTAAAGCTGCTGACAGCAGTACGAAGTAAAATCTTCTCTCTCAATCACGTCTCCAGCATTTTGTTGACAGCGTTGCTTTGTATCCGCGTGCCTACGTAGGCTTTGTACCGAAATAAATGAATGTGTCCAACAGCTTGGCTCCTGTTTATTAAAACGAGCTGTTAATCAGAGAATCTTTGTTCATTTACGTGGGATGTTTCATGTAGAGAAGGCGTCATTAGCTGGCAGTCCGGATGTGGACCCAACAAAATATTTCTGCTTTTGGAATCAAGTCAAGCATCTGAAGTACTGTAAGAGAATCAGTGTGCGACCAGACCCGGCCGCTCAGGTGGAAACTCACCTGTAGTATCGGAATTCTCTAACACACACTCCAGTGTTCACTCAGAAACTGCTCACGAGCCCAGGTAGACACCTACCTTCCCAACCGTACCTTACCACAAACTGCTACGAGGGTCAACACAGACGTTTGGAGTGTGTGTGTGTGTGTGTGTGTGTATATGTATGTATATATATATATATATAAACAGCGGCTGTGTCTCAGGTGGTAGAGCGGGTTGTCCACTAATCGTAGGGTTGGCGGTTCGATCCCTGGCCCACATGACTCCACATGACCCCACATGACTCCACATGACCCCACATGACCCCACATGACTCCACATGACCCCACATGACTCCACATGACCCCACATGACCCCACATGACTCCACATGACCCCACATGACTCCACATGACCCCACATGACCCCACATGACTCCACATGACCCCACATGACTCCACATGACCCCACATGACCCCACATGACACCACATGACCCCACATGACTCCACATGACCCCACATGACCCCACATGACTCCACATGACTCCACATGCTGAAGTGTCCTTGGGCAAGACACTGAACCCCAAGTTGCTCCCAATGGCAAGTTAGCGCCTTGCATGGCAGCTCTGCTACCACTGGTGTGTGTGTGTGTGTGTGTGTGTGTGTGTGTGTGTGTGTGGGGGGGTGAATGAGACACAGTGTAAAGTGCTTTGGATAAAAGCTCTATATAAGTGCAGACCGTTTACTATTTACATATATAATCATTGCCTTCATGAATTATTCATTTCATTATTAATGTTTAACTATTTAGTAAAAGACAAAGAAATCAAAATCCTTTTGGATGAATACACTAATTATCATATTTTAACATAATGCCACTTCTTATCTTCTTCCCATCACGTATCCCCATCTTCTCATCCTCTCATACACACTTACACAGCGCCTTTTTAACCTTAGTGGTTCCAAAACGCTTTACACTGGTTCTCATTCATCCATTCTCACACACACACACACTCACACACACTCATACACACACACACACACTCACACACACTCGCACAGCTGCCATGCAAGGTGCTAACTTGGGGTTCGGTGTCTTGCCCAAGGACACTTCGGTATGTGGAGTCACGCAGGGTCACGCGGAGTCACGCGGAGTCGTGGAGTCATGTGGGGTCACGCAGAGTCATGCAGAGTCATGTGGGGTCATGTGGGGTCATGTGGGGTCATGTGGAGTCATGTGGGGTCATGTGGAGTCATGTGGGGTCATGTGGAGTCATGTGGGGTCATGTGGAGTCATGTGGGGTCATGTGGGGTCATGTGGAGTCATGTGGGGTCATGTGGAGTCATGTGGGGTCATGTGGAGTCATGTGGGGTCATGTGGAGTCATGTGGGGTCATGTGGGCCAGGAATCAAACTACCAACCCTATGATTAGTGGACAACCCGCTCTACCACCTGCTCCACAGCTGCTCCATGGTAAATGTTGTGGTAGTTAGTTATAATATAATCTTGCTCAGCACTTTTACCACGTCTTGATTTTCTCCGTACTGGAGCTCAGAGACTCTGGTTCATTCTAAACATGAACCGTCCACGGTCCGTTTTTGTGGCCGATCACACGCGTTTATGTAAATGAATTTCCTCGAGGCGACTCGTCCAGACTTCCACCTCAAGTTCAGATCACACGCTGCTCTGTCCAGAGTGTGAGGAGCTTCTCGAGCGATACCGTGAGCCTTTATACACACAGAGCTGTATATACCTGGACAAATTTTATCCGAATATAAATATCCGGATCAACATCGAGCGCCGAGTGTGTCTAATCTTCCTGTTCAGACGACCTTTTCATGGAACAAACCTGCCGAGTGGGCCGCGTTTGAAGGCGGTTTTGTTTTGGTCTTTAAACCCTCTTCCTCTGTGCCTCTTTTCTTCATCGAGCTCTTCGTCTTCCTCCACAGCTCGCCCATAAACACTGTGCACACTGAGCTACACGGAATTACGTTTTATAAACAAACTCGCTGACAGTTTCAGGTTAAACTGGATGGATGAGAGATTTGAACCTACGTTAGCGTTTCTTTAAAGCGGTCTGGAGTTAAAAGCGCTGTATAAATAAAATATCATTCGGACAAATATATATGAATTCAAATAAAGAGAAGTTTCGGTTCAGAGGTTCAGTACCGGATCCTAATGACAGGGTTCGGATTTCAGTTGGTTCTGGGCCTCGGGGCAACAGAATTATTACTCAGACCCAAGAAGTGCATCCTCTCTCTGGCAGAAACACTGCTCGTGAAAGATTTCTCTCCACACGGGCCGGTCAGGTGCCGGTTCAGTCTCTCGGCATCTGAGACTGGAGGTCTGCTTCTGAGCTCCGTTCCACCTCTGCATCTGATCCAGAACGCAGCTGCGTGACTTGTTTCCAACCTTCCTAAGTTCTCCCACACCACCACACTGCTACGCTCCCTCCACCGTCCTCCCGTAGCTGCTGCGTCACTGAGACTCTCCTACAAAGCCGAAATCGTTACCTCAAATAACTTACTGCAGCCCGCACTGCACCACGCTCCCTCTTCTCCTCCAGCACCGCTCGACTGGACCCACCATCTCTCAGGGTACGAGGAACACCTGCATCAAGACTCTTCTCCGTTCCTGAAACTTCCCCTAGACGTCCGAACCCGAACAGCTGAGTTCAAACCACGGCTGACGACCTACCTCCTCCTGAAGTACTCAAACTAGCACCTTCAAAATAAATAAATAAATAAATAAACTTCTTAGTCCGTGACCCAGTGAACCAGTATCAGGAAGTATTTATTCATCGAGACTTCAAAGCACTTCTGTAACTCTCTCTGGGGTCTGTCATGAAATCCGTGAGGGAACTCTGAACTACAGTTCCCAACAGCCACTGCCTCAGTGTCACATGACCACCTGCACCTGATTCACGTTCCTGGTAAGTAGCACTCTTGTATGTAGTCACGGTTTGCAATGCACTCTTTGTCTCACGGAATCGTCTCACTATGCCTTTGTCCACGCTGCCGTAGTTTGTCTTTGCCAGTGTTTTGTTTGCTAGCTGTAGAGTGCTCCGTCTGTCTGTTTGTTATTAAACGTTTGAGAATCTGCGCTTGCTTCCGTCTGTACTTTGAAACGTGACATGATGGAGGTGAAAGGAAGCGAGTCGATGAGAGAAGAAAGAAAGTTTTGAATGATTGAGCAAGGAAGAAGAAAGAAGGAGGGAAAGAAAAAGAATAAAATAAGAAGAAAGGAGAAAATAATGGAAGAAAAAATAAGAAGAGAAATAATAATGGAAGAAAGGAAAAGGGAGAAAAGGGAGGAATACAGACGTGAAGGAGTGAATAATAATAATAATAATAATAATAATAATAATAATAAAGAGAGATACGAGAGAGAACACAGTGATGGAGTATTGCGTGAGATTTGTGTTTGGATCTCGGCGTCCCGTCTCCGTGGTGATCTGCTCTCGGCTCAGCTGGTAAACAGCTTTTCATTTTCATTTGTTCTGGATAAAAGAGGAGAAACAATCCGACGCTCCCCACTGAACTTCCTTTAATCCCAACACCCAGGATCTGCTCTGTGAGATAGAGATTTCACTCGGGGATCCGCGTACCTCACTTCTGATGACTGACAGTTCAGCACTGTGTGTGTGTGTGTGTGTGTGTGTGTGTGTGTGTGTGTGTGTTCAGCAATGTGTGTGTGTGTGTGTGTGTGTGTTCAGCTGTGTGTGTGTTCAGCTGTGTGTGTGTGTGTGTGTGTGTGTGTGTGTGTGTTCAGCAGTGTGTGTGTGTGTGTGTGTGTGTGTGTTCAGCTGTGTGTGTGTTCAGCTGTGTGTGTGTTCAGCAGTGTGTGTGTGTGTGTGTGTGTGTGTGTTCAGCAGTGTGTGTGTGTGTGTGTGTGTGTGTGTGTGTGTGTGTGTGTGTGTTCAGCAGTGTGTGTGTGTGTGTGTGTGTGTGTGTTCAGCAGTGTGTGTGTGTGTGTTCAGCAGTGTGTGTGTGTGTGTGTGTGTGTGTGTGTTCAGCAGTGTGTGTGTTCAGCAGTGTGTGTGTGTGTGTGTGTGTGTGTGTGTGTGTGTGTTCAGCAGTGTGTGTGTTCAGCAGTGTGTGTGTGTGTTCAGCAGTGTGTTTGTGTGTGTGTGTTCAGCAGTGTGTGTGTGTGTGTGTGTGTGTGTGTGTGTGTGTGTGTGTGTGTTCAGCAGTGTGTGTGTGTGTGTGTGTGTGTGTGTTCAGCAGTGTGTGTGTTTCAGCAGTGTGTGTGTTCAGTAAGAGTAAGACTCGGGTCTTTGCAGGACGGTGTGAGATCAGAGGAACTGAGGAACAGAGGAACTGAGGAACAGAGGAACTGAGGAAGGTATCAGCTGCAGTGGAGATGAAGCTTTGTGTTCTGGTTAAAGGAACAGAGTCGGAGTTCATTCTTAAACGATTCAGTCTTTTAGAACGAGTCACTTAAATGAACGAATCCGTGAACTCGTGCTACGTTTACACAACCATCTACCATCATTTGCGTCAAAGCGACCGCCGTTCACACGGGTCGGTGGAAACGACTAAACTCCAGGCCAGTAGGTGGCGATGTCATTTTGTAAAGAAACACTATGCGCCCGCACTCATCAGCTTTCACATCAACGTATCCGCCGTATTGATCCGGACATGACTCCCCTATAAACAAACACAAATACCCGAACTACAATCACCATAACGTTTACGTTTCCCAGACGATTTCACCGCGTTATGATCTTCACCCAGAGAAAGTATTCCCGTCTCCAGTTACGGTCTCCATCGTTAGACCTGGAAATGATTCGTTATCGTGAGGAACTGTGAGAACTGGCGCTTGTCCAGCAGAGATCCGGATTATTCTTCTTAGTTAATAAATCCAGCTAGCAAATAGTGTCGTGTAAACGAACCACAGAAAACGTTTTCCGTCGTCATGGAAACGGCCCCTGAGTCACTGCTTTCATGGGCACTGTAATACAACATCAACAATCACTGCCTGCTTTTACTTCACATGATCTCTACACGTGCTACTGAACACTCTGCTCTGCATCTGTGAAGGAAGAACGGAAGAACGGATCAAATAAGCAAGGAAAGAACGACGGAAGGAAAAGA